>NC_079168.1:61879303-61989303 GCF_947568905.1 Ostrea edulis | reverse complement strand
CTTGGTGTACATTGTTGTGGATGTTACCATTGATGAAATTGTCAACTGTCAATTGATAACGTCCAAACATATGGGCAAATTATTATTTATAGGTATTCTTCAGAAGCTTTCCTCCATGCAAAATCTCTCATTTTTTAATACTTTCAGAGATAACTTACATAAACTGTACTAAACCTTATCCTTTAATGAAAAAAAATAAATGTACAGTTGCCAAATTCGTAGTAACGTCCACACCAAAATTTAACTTAATACCAAATCAGATACTAGTGAGAAATCTGTTTCAAAACACAGTATAATAGAGATGGTCATTTTCATTTTCATACATGTTTCAAACAACTTCAATAGGTAATTTTTTAACAAATAAATGATGTCAATGGATATGAAGTAATGTCCATAACATTTCCACAGGGTCCAAATAAATCAAAATATCTTGAAAGTATGAACACAAACTATCTTTTCAGCTTCAAATCTTGTAAAAGCAATGATTGAACATTGGTTTTGTGAAAGAAAATATGCTAATTCTTCAACTTTACAAATCAAAAGTTCAGTTCATAAAAGTTGCTGAATATCTGAGAATGACCCTTAACTACTTCACATTTAACCATCCTTGGTCTAACTTTTCAAATTTTTGATGGTCATGATTGATTTAAATACGTGTTATTATGCCCCCGAGATTGAAGATAGGGGGGGGGGGGGGGGGGGGGGGGGGGGGGGGGGGGGGGGGGGGAGAGGGGGGGGGGGCACGGGCACATATTGTTTTTGTCCTGTCATTCTGTCTGAAACTTTAATCTTGCTAATAACTTTTGAACAGTAAGTGATAGACCTTTGATATTTCACATGAGTATTCCTTGTGACAAAACCTTTCCGTGAGTACCAACATTTTTGACCCTGTGACCTTGGAGTTTGAACAATTTTTGAAAACTTTAACCTTGCTAATAACTTTTGAACAGTAAGAGATAGAGCTTTGATATTTCACATGAGTATTCCTTGTGACAAGACCTTTCCATGGGTACTAATATTTTTTAACCCTGTGACCTTGATCTTGGAGTACGACCTACTTTTTGAAAACTTTAACCTTGCTAATAACTTTTGAACAGTAAGTGATAGAGCTTTGATATTTCACATGAGAATTCCTTGTTACAAGGGCTTTCCGTTGGTATTAAACCTTTTGACCATGACATTTGACCTACTTTTAATTTTTTACAATGGTCATAACTTCTAAATGGTAAATATTTATTGTACATGAGCATTCCTTTTGACATGATCTTTCTACTGGTACCAAAAATTTTTGTATGTGTGAATCAACAAATTCTTAAAATATTATCCAAAGCATTTTAATTAACAAGGTATATTGAACTAATTTTTTTTCTGTATAAGAATTGAGAAAATGTCATCATGCAGACACAGAAGACGCAACGTTAAATCATGCATTGTAACTAGTGTTTGATTATGACATTTCTATAATGTTATTAAAAAGACTTTTTAAAAATTATCCAAAACATTTTAATTAACGAGGTGTATTAAACTATTTTTTTCTGTACAAGAATTGAGAAAATGTCATCAGACACAGATCCAAGACGCAACATTAAATCTTGCACTCACAAAACATGTCAACTTTACTACTTCATATCACAAAAAGTATACGCGATACATGGATATAATTACTATATATAGAAAGTACACACCCTATATAGTATTATTGCATAAAATTACTAACGTTTGAAAATAGGCCAAAATTAACCCTTAGTGTACCTTCTCCTTTGACTTAAAAATGTGCAACTGTCTACCTACTGCAAGGATGTGATGTACAAATGAACCCTTGTAAACTTACTGTGTCAGGATGTGATATCTTGTATATTTACTGTGAGAATGTGATGTATGAAATCTACCCCTATATACCTAATGTGAGGATGTGATGTACCCCTGTATACTTTGTGAGGATGTGATATACAAGTGTACCCCTGTATACTTACTGTGAAGAGGGTAGTTGGTAGGCTGTTGCTTGATTTCTGTAAACAATAGAAACACAATCACTACTCAATCTCTTCAAGTAAGCATCCTTTTCAATCCTGTCATTTAATAAATAACAAGTTCATTTCTAACAGGTCCTTGCTATAGTACACCTCACATTTCAAGGAGAATCTTTCTACTATAATAGCATATCAGTACAGTGTTAAAACTAAACAAGATGACCATGGGCCACAATGCTTACCTGTCAGAGTCAACTTGTTCATACAGAGATGAAGACTCATACATTTGGTACACTAAAGAGTATAAATCCTCAAACCCTAATTGTGGACCTGCTCTGGCTCCAGTCATGGATTGAAAAAATATCAATCTACATTACATTATGACCCTTCCATATCAATTAACGAGATCTTTTGAGTTCTTGAAAGAATGTTTTAAACAAAACAATATTTTAGAAACATATATACCCCCTCGTAGTAATATTGAAAAGGTTCAAGTTTAAATTTAGAATATCTGTTAACTGTGTTAGCGCTAGTGTATAATTTTCTCTAGCCAATGTGGATAATTGCGTCCAATTTTCATTAGCCACATTTCATTTTCATTAGACACACTAAATTCGGAAGGGGGGGGGGGGGGGGGGGGAGTTTAATATGGTTCAAAGATTTTTATTTGCAAATTACACTGAAAAAAAATACTCACAGTCCTCATCACCATCTGAGGATTGTCAAAATTATAAAGGGGAAATAAATAGTGAGAACACATGGTAAAATCACGATGTACAATTTCAAGATGGAAACCTGGTCATAGTGTCTGCAAGACAAAAGTCACATCATTATGCAGAGTACTCTAGCTAATTTTCCTACAAAATACCATTTACTATTAGATTCTCAACTATATTGAATAAATGCTAAACTCCTAGACTTTAATGCACGGCTGGTATAAAGCATATTATAAAGTGAGTCCATTGTAATGTCATTAACCCTAGTAGCGCTGTATTAAATACATAGAAATAGTGCTGTCAGCTGAATATTTTTGGGGAACTCATTAAAAAAAGAAAGATGCTTTTGCATATTGTTTTATAATGCAGGTTTTCAGGGTAATATAATCAAATCACATACCAAAATGTTCAGGAATGTCTGAAGTTTAATAATACCGAGGTAAAATGCCAACTTTCTCATGTCTACTGCAAGTAATTTGCAGGTAAATACAGGTAAAATGAAAAAGTGTAATTAATCTGAAAAATCATAAGTTTATTGATGAAAATACAATAAATATGGTTCAAATGACAAATTTTAAGTTTATTGATGAAAATACAATAAATATAATTCAATTAATTGCTAGATTATTATACAGGTAATGCAAAGGTAACAACACATAGTATTTATAATTTTCATAATAAAATATCATTTCAAGTTAAGTTGACATCTATTCCCATTTCACACACTTCAATATTAAGTCCAATTGGTTGGCACACCTGTTGCAAATCTGTGCAGGTAAATCTATTCATCATGTTCGTTTGCATTGGAGAGAGATTTGAATGCACTAGTGATGAAACGATTATCGCCGACAATCGATTATCGATCGTTTTTGGCTCTTCGATTCAGATTTTATTTTTCATCATCGATTGTCACCCGTACACTAGTTGATAACTAATCCAAGATTTTTCTGAATGTTAACCCCACTTTTATATTGTGACATGTATGGGGTGAGTCACAGTGGACTCCATATTGAAAAGTGGGAATTCAGCGACACCAGCTATTATTTCCCGGGTTTACTTTCCAAGACGCAATGATTCAGTTTTCGGATGATTATTCTACAAATTAATCATGACTAATATGATGCTATTGCCATGTAAAAAGCTCTAACACTGGCAAATGAAGCACCACTTTGACTTAAGGTGCCTCCTTGCCATTTGATTTCTTTGCGCATGGCATCAGCACACAAAATTCCAATCGGTGTCAAAGTAGTCATGATTAACTTGAAAGAATACTCATCCGATAACTGAATCCTACCTAGATCAGCGAAATAAAGTTGTAAAAGGTAGGCAAAGCAGTGACATTAGCTGAAGTCCCACTTTTCAATATGGAGTCCGCTCTCAATCTCCCACGCACATGTCTCGATATAAAAGCGGGGTTATCAGTCAGATGAATCTCAGATTAGTTGATAACTTGATATATATACGTATATCCCAACCCAGGGAAACTCAAGTCAGACATCTGGATTTGTTTTTCTTAAAAGTAAAGCCAATATGCATTTGTGGCTAGAGAAAACAAATTTCATTCCTCGTTAGGTTTAATTGGCTAATATCTAGATGTGTGTACGTTGCACATATCCGGGCATAAAACTAAAAAGAAATAACCCCAAAAATAATACACATTTTTTAACTACATGTAAATACTGATTATACCGAACATTGATTGATACAGTTCTTCCGATTATCAATTATGAAATTTTTGAATTGCAAGGAAAATTCAAACACATTGATTGAAGTTATAAAATTGGTATTCTATTATGTGCAATTTTTTTTACTAATACATCTAAGAAAGAATAATCAACAGTGAAATTTCCTTTACATCTATGCAATATTATTGTCTTTCAAAAGGCATGTACATGTAATACACGAGTACATGTACTTGTTTTCCCTTAAATTCACAATTTAGTTTAAAGCATGTTGTACAACATCCACTGCTCTGAGCTCACAAGTGAATTAATGTTTTTCATCCAAGTCCCAAATTTTGCAGTAGTTCTTTAATCTTTGTAACTTGATCAAACATATTTAAATTTGTGGAGTTGTGGGGGTCCAGGGGATATGTCATCATCACTGTAAAAGGAGTACCTGTTCAAAATATAGATAAATATAATTAAATATAGCAAAAAAGATGAATATCTGATATACTCAGAATTGTCTTTACAAATGCTGTCTGATGTTTATCTAAAGAAAATATATTACCTCTCTTGCTGTTAAACTTGTTGACTTGAAACCCACTTCAACCTGCACTGGTCCTATCTAACCTCCATTGGTCCTCAGGCTGATGCCTAGAAAAAAGATCATCATAATTGATATTTTCACAGTTAGGTCTATATTATACCATTGAGTAATTAGACTGCATCCGACAATGTGAATTTTAAAATTGTGTCTCAACACATATTCAGTGAAAATTTAAACACTGATGTTTCAAAATTGTAAATTGCAATATGAGATGACATACATGTTTTCATAAACTGCCATAGACTCATTATATCTGTTTTATTTACAAAATGTGGGTCAAGAGAAGGACATATGTGTAGTATACATATCTTACTTATACATGTATACAATGCATGCATTTGCCTATGAGAGGACATATGCAGACTTGTGATTAATTTACATTATTTTTAAGAAGGTTCTGCCAACCTACATGTTTGTGTGAAACACGAAACCTCAGGTTTGATATATTTTTTCTTAGGTCACTGAAATTTCAAAGTAATAGTAAATGTATACTATATAGTCTAGGGAATTATAATTCAACAGTCATGCCCCCCCCCCCCCCTTTCTATCCGGTTCCCCCATACCCCTAGATAGTAGATCTATACAGATATTTGTTTTTCATCGCTTTTATACATGTAGTTCAAGGTATGTTATTTTCATAACGATATTTTCTTAATAAAAGAGTTGTGAGAGCCCATGTTTACAAATGTGGTATACATATACATGACATTTGTTTACAATTACACGCACAGGTGGGAGTTATATTTTAAGCACACATGGAATACATATATACATACAAAATAATATAGTCTAGTCAATCTAGCAAATCACCTCAAAGTAATTGCAACAGAAACAAACTCGACGGAATTAAATAAACAAAAGCGTGATTAACAACATACAAAAAATCGGACAAAATCGGACAATGGGAAATATTTAAAATTCAGACTTAAATGTTTTAGTAAACCATCGATATTTTGTGGTGTTTACGGCATGCCGTATACGTAAAGGGGAGTAACTTAACTGTGACAGTCATCGGAATAAAGTTATACACGACGATCTAAAGTGCATGTAATAAAAAACGCGATTAAACAGCTTAACAGTTGTATTAAAAAGGTGATTTTAAGACCTTCTATATACATACAATATTACTCAGCATCTCATATTCTTTGCCGACTTCCATTCCCGGGGAACTTCCGCGAATAAAGCTTCAAAATATTTTGTTTGACTCTCTACTGAATTAATTTTAATTATAAAACACAATATTTACTTTAGAAGTTATGAATAATCAATTATAAATGAAATCTTAAAGAATTAGTGTCAATTTACAAGGGGGAATTATGGTTGTTAAAAAAGAAAGTATGGAAAGCCATTCGGGTTAAAAGTTTCAGTTATTTTGTATCTTCATCATTTGAGCAAGCGTTTTGTATTAAAAACTTTCATAAAACTAAGTAAGTAAAGTATTTTTGCTTTTCTTTTTCAAAATCAGGTTTGGGGAGTCATTCATGGGCAATAATAATGATAATAAAACATTGATAATGTAAAACTTATACGGTACCAATTTTGATGCACCAGATGCGCATTTTGACAAATAATGTCTCTTCAGTGATGCTCAACCGAAATGTTTGAAATCCGAAATAACGATAAACTTGCTAAAGCTATTATAGGGAAAAACAGTGTGCCAAAAAATGGAGTCAAATTCGTCTAAGGATAAGAGGTTTGCATGAGGGAGATAATCCTTAATTTTGAAATGAATTTCTAAATTTTATCACAGCAATTAAATATACATCCGTATTTTCAAGCTAGTAACGAAGTACTTAGCTACTGGGCTGTAGAGACCCTCGGGGACTAATAAAAATCAATGTAAGTAAACACTTGCGCATACTAGTATCATGATTTGATGTAAAATCGAGTAAGTTACTCTTTCTAATTAGTCTTGGGCTCACGACCTGCGGAACCATATCTCCTAGCAGCATGCGAACAGCGCGCTAGACCGCCCGACCATCTATTCAAGACAAAACTTGTTTTCAATGACGATGGAATTCTCGCCACGCTGGCACACGATCATTGAGAATGGAAATGGGATACAGTTATTTATCGTAAATTTTAGAGGATCATAAAAAATGCACATTGTGTTTGAAATGTCTATATATAAAGCACAGAAATAGCAACGAAATCTGAAATAAACATAACTGCCCTAAGGGACGAAATCAATGTCGGATGAAAATTTAAATTCAATTAGTTAGGGGGAGGGGAATAAAAACTCCCGCAAGTTTCTGTCATCCGACATCGATTACACTTTAGTGGAAAAAGAAAAAAGACAAGCGACTGTTGAATACCACATAATATTTAAAACATATTAATGAACATTTAATAGATTTAATGTTCACTTTCATTTGTGAATAAACAGTAGAAAAGGTATACAGAGTGTTATTTATAATCGTATGTTTCTTTTCTTGTTATTCGATTAGTTTCAACATTTGTCATATTATTGTTTTAAAGGGGCGGGGGGTTGGGGGTTGGTTCTTGGTGAAAACTATGTGAACTTAGTTTTTTGTGAGATGTTGAATTTTTGATCTTGCCCCTAATATAAGTTAAGAATATCGTTAGAACCAGACGTCTTTCTAGGAAACGAAGTTTGTCAATCCTTTCCCTTTCTACATGCATTCACAGGATGCGACACAACGTCAAGAATGTTCAGCATCGGAACAGGTCCTGTATACTTAAGAAAGCAATGGAATGTCAAAATATAGACAAATCGCGAAAAAATTCTGTATATGATTAGTTTTTAAATGAAGGCAGGCTACTGACAAACAAGTTGATGGTGAAGGGGTTTCAACTGTTTCGTTTAAAGTCAGCATTTCGCGAATTATATGGTCGTTATAACAATCTACTTTGCCAATACAACCTATCATTGGGTCAAATCTGTCTGACTTGTTTCATATACATGTAGATTGTTAGGCCGTTTTTGGCACAATGATATTGAATAAGGGTAACTCCGTTTGCCTTATTAAGATATAGAGCTCACGGCGGGTGTAACCGGTCAACAGGGGGTGCTTACTCCTTATAGCCCATAGGCATCTGATCCCACTTCTCGTATATCCAGGGGTCCGTGTTTGCCCACCTCTCTATTTTGTATTGCTTATAGGAGTTACGAGATGGATCACTGTTCGTTATCTTCACCTTCCTATATGAGGATTTCATAGAGAAAAAAATATATTCTGGTGTCGATGTCATATCGACTTTGTACGATGGAATACCATAGAGACACTTATAGGAGATTTGCTATGTGAAGAATTGTCTAATACAATATCATTTTTATAAGTTCAGTCATTGCCACTAACTACTAACTACAGTTGCAGTAAAGGAGCACTGCAAGGATTTTTTAAGTCATAGAGTGGACTAAAGAAATGATTAATTTGGATCCTTCGAATTGGGGCTTATCACTGCTTTCAGCAATTCTTGTATCCGTTAAAACTAAATTACAAGTCACGCCAGATAAACTTTTGAACGTTTTTCGCTGTAAATGCAAGGCAAATTGTGATACTAGCCGTTGTACTTGTAAATACATGGACTGAACTGTACTGCAATTACTCAAATGATCACTTATATAATTATCAGGCACGTAGCAATAATGGCTCTACACCTTTTATCATTACATGCAAAGTTGATAAATTTTTACGTACAGAGGACGAATTTTAGACAGATTGGTTGCCCTCCCTCCTCTTTTTTCTTTCTTTTCTTTAAAAAAAAAAAAAAAAAGCATTGTCGTGAACTGTACATAGTGGAAGTGTAAAATTGAACTGAGAGAACAAATCTTCATGTGGTAACTCATATATGCCTAATGGACAGGAAAAAGTATTTTCTTCCAAAATCCAGTTTTTAACGATTTTTGTTGGAAAATAAAGATTTCAGCCCAAAATTCGGCAAGGGAAAATAAATTTTGGTGCAGAAAAGTTTAGTTGTGCATTTGGACGTTTTATTCTTAAATTTATAAGATCAATGTCATCTCTTCTATAAAACAGTCATTTCCTATCATTTCCAGTTTTTCACTATTTTTGTTTTAGAAAAAGGTAGGTTTTCCTAACTAAAATGGTATTTTTCATATATATTGCCAATAATCTATATATCTTACTTGTTGAGCAGTTTTTAAAATAAATCCTAACTTCAATTTTTTATTGGTAGACTCAAATGTATGACAAAATGTGGGTTTTCTTCTTAAAATTTCAATCTTTAACAATTATATTCAAAAAAGCAAGATTTTACCCAAAAATTACAGTCAAGGAAAGAATATATTCTGCTGTAAAAAAAAATTAATCGAACATTTCCAGGTTGAAATTTGAGATATGAAACTTATTTTTACTGTATGTTACATAAAATGGACATTTTCTTCAATTTCCAGTTTTTAGCAATTTTCATGAAAAAACACATCCTTTTACCCCAAAATTCCAATTTTCCCATGGAAATACAAAAGCCGATTTTTAATATGTTGTTTGCATGTGTTTTCTTGCATGAATAATCAAAATTTCAATTCTGTTGCAATTAGTTTGAGGTTTTGCTCATTTTTGAGCTAGATTGACTAGACTAATACATCTACTGTATGTCGTGTGTTTACACTTACAGATGTTATTATAAATCACGTTGTGAAATAGCAGAGGAAATGTGAGTTGAACTTTTGAATACAAATTTATGGCATTTTTTTTTTCACTCACCAAACGAAACTATGATTTCGTTGTCCAAGTTGAATGCGTCCACCAAATTCCTCTTCTTGCAAGAAACTTTGTTTAGCCTCTCAATGACTGTATAAACAGTATTTAATCTCGCAGCATGCAGCACTCGGACGTTACAATGCATCAATCAACAACTTTGTTTACGTAGCGCATCAATGTACATGGATTGGTGGTTGGTTTAACATTACGTTTGGCAAAAAGTTTCACACAGATGAAACATTTGATCTACCATTATTACAGACACTGATGTGTACTTAAGTGGTATGTGCTGATTTTCTCTAGGCGAGTCAGTCACAGCAACAAAACACTTTCGGAACCCCTTTTTGTTTTTCAACTATTCTATGATGAAGTAAGGAATTCCGTATCACAAGGTATCACAATTTTTACTGATCACGTGGTTGCTATCCGTCACTACCTTAATCAGAAACATTGTTGCTCCTGAGAACAAATCAATCCCCCCTTCCTGCAATTCCAATGTAAAACTTTAACCCACTAATACACTGTACACCTCCTACCGAAACTTTTACACCTCTCTTGAGGCCCTGACAGGACCCATAGGGTCAACATGGGGTGTGAACAAATTTGGTTTGAACGAATTTGAAATTTCATTATACAACACAGCTTCTTCTATACAAGTTATGGCTTTTCTGTTACAGTGGTTCTTGGAGAGATTTTTATAATGTTCCTCTCTATTTGCAAATCATCTCTCCTTAGGAAAGTTTGAATCCCTTTAGCTAAGAATAGTATGTGTCAATATTGACAAAGTGGTTCCATAAAAGAAAAGTTTATGACAAATAGACAAATCCTCACACGAGCCTACAGCTCAGGCAAGATAAAACTTTTCTAGAAAACCAATGGTTCTTTGAAAAAAACTTGCTCATCAGACTTACTGTAAATTCCTTAATTATTTTACAAGAGTACTAAATATTGTGAAATGACTTATAGACGTTAAATAGCGAGAACATGAATTGTGAACGATCTTTTGATCAAGTTTTTGCATTGGCAACATAAAAATATGAGTGATCCTTCTCACAGAATTACATAATTTCTTCGAATATATATAGGAATCTACACTACCCTTTAGAGGGATTTTCTTAACATTCCTAAATATTCAATGGTGTATTTCTCTTCCAATTCCAATTGGAGGAGGGGGTGCATTCGATTCATACAAATATTCAAAATCAAAATTGTTGCTATGTAGCTAGCTTCCGCAACTTCACTGGGAATGACCCATTATCGACCCAATCCATTAATGACCCCAATACTTACAGGTCTACACTACTGTTGCTGTCACTTCCTAGCTGTACTGATATCACATTGCTGAAAATACAAAAAGCTGTAAAGTAGTGTTGAATATTCGGGAAACTTTCATAATTGATAACAAGAGGCCCATGGCTCACCTGAGTCACTTTGGCCCATATTTAGAGATTTTCCCTATATATTCGCATGTAAAACTTTGATACATATTGTGGCCCCAACTATAATTGTAACAAATTTGAATCTGCACTATGTCAGTAAGCTTTCATGTAAATGTCAACTTCTTTTGCTAAATGGTTCTTGAGAAGAAAATTTTAAAGATTTTCTCGATACATTTGTATGTAAAACTTTGATCCCCTGTTGAGGGCCCCATCCTACCCCCAGGGGCCATGATTTTAACAAACCTGAATCTACATTATGTCAGGAAGCTTTCATGCATATGTAAACTTTTCTGGCCTAGTAGTTCTTGAGAAGAAGATTTTTATAGATTTTCCCTATATATTTGAATGTAAAACTTTGATCCCCTATTGTGGACCCATCCTACCATCAGGGATCATGATTTTAACAAACTTGAATCTGCACTAAGTCTGGAAGCTTTCATGTAAATTTGTACTTGCCTAGTCCAGAGGTTTTTGAGAAAAACATTTTCCCCATTATATTTGTAATGTAAAATTTGATTCCATATTGAGGCCCCATCCTAAACCCCCGGGCCATGATTTTAATAAACTTGAATCTGCACAATATCAGGAAGCTTTTATGTAAATCTCAGCTTTTCTGGCTCAGTGGTTCTTGAGAAGAAGATTTTTAAAGATTTTCCCATTATATTTGTATGTAAAACTTTGATCCCCTATCGTGGTCCAATCTTAACCCCAAGGGCCATGATTTTCGAAAACTTGAATCTGCACTATGTCAGGAAGGTTTCAGGCATATGTAAACTTCTTTGGCCCAATGGTTCTTGAGAAGATTTTCAAAGATTTTCGCTATATATTTGCATGTAAAACTTTGATCCCTTATTCTGGCCCTATCCTACCTCCAGGGCCCATGATTTTAACTAACTTGAATCTGCACTATGTTAGGAAACTTTCATGTAAATGTCAGTGGTTCTTGAGAAGATTTTTAAAGATTTTCCCTATACATTTCTAGGTAAACTTTGATCCCCTATTGTGGCCCCATCCTACCCCCAGGGGACATGATTTTAACAAACTTTAATCAGCACTATGTCAGGAAGCTTTCAAGTAAATTTCAGCTCTTCTGGCCCTGTGGTTCTTGAGAAGATTTTTAAATGACCCCACTCTATATTTGCATTTTTGTGATTATCTCCCTTTTGAAGGGAAACGGCCCTTCATTTGAACAAACTTGAAAGCCCTTCACCCAAGGATGCTTTTTGCCAAGTTTGGTTGAAATTGGCCCAGCGGTTCTGGAGAAGTTGAAAATGTAAAAAGTTTACGGACAGACCACGGACAACAGACGATCAGAAAAGCTCACTTGAGCTAACAATTAAAAGGCCCACAGGCCTTATTGGTCACCCAAGTACTAGTGAAAAATTATCACTACTCCCAAGGGCTATGAAATCTAGAAAAAAATTCCTGTTCTGAATATCTAAGCTAAATTCTAACATTCAGCAAAATTATACAAGATTGCTACACGTAGCCATGTCCCCACCCGCCGCAAAAAAAAAAAAGTTGAAGCACAAAAGTCCCATAACTCCTGTAAAATTTGTCAAATCAAAATGACGGCACAATATGATCAACTACATATGGTGGCTAACAATCTTACAAAATTTGAACGAAATCCATTGAGCGGTTTCTGAGGAGTTGTGTCCACAAATTGTTCCTAAAGTGTAGCATGTACAATTTCAACAAAGTCCCATAACTCCTGTAAAAATTATCGAATCAAAATGGCAGTGTAATATGATCAACTACAGATGGTGACTAACAATCCTACAAAATATTAACAAAATCAATTCAGCGGTTTCTGAAAAGTTGCTTCCACAAAGTGTTCCTATAGTGTAGCATGTACAAATTTAACAAAGTCCCATAACTCCTGTAAAAATTGTCGAATCAAAATGGCGGTGTAATATGATCAACTACACATGGTGACTAACAATCCTACAAAATATGAACAAAATCCGTTGGGTGGTTTCTGAGGAGTTTGCATCCACAAGGTGAAGTGGGACGGTAGACGGACACCGTTATTTCTATGTCCCCTTCCGCGTTGCGGTGGGGGACAGAAACAAGATGTGTTCTTACAACTTCAATGCCCTCATAAGTGCATACATTGATGAAAGGCATCACATAATACAATAGGTGTATTAATATTAAAACATTAAAAGATATGACTAATTTGGACCCATCCTCAGAGCTGCCAACATTATAAAATGGAAAATAGTAAAGTGGGGGTCACTGCCGCTGGAGATTTTTTTTATGAATAAACATGTAACCTGAGCAATTTTAGGCACATTTCAATTCCAAATTTAATGAATTTAGACATACTAATTGTTATACATTTTACAACTGCAAAAGATCAAATACATCTTTTATTGATTTTACTTTCTAAAACTTGGGTAAAAAATATTGTTACATTAGTATATTGCATAATTTTACAGTTACTGTGTCAGTTATACTGGCAAGTTTTTATATATATATAATTTTAGTTACTGAATCAGTTATTCTGGCAAGTTTTTTTTATGTCATTTTCGCCGTCGTGAGAAATGTTGAAGTTTGTCAAACAGATTGTACACGTATACAAACTCCCCCTTTCTGACTTTGAAACGAATATAGTCCGGCAGCCAAACGCTGATTTTCCAGCTAAGCAGGAAAGTGTGTCCATACAATGAATTTTGGTGTATTATTGTCCTATGGGGTGAGGGCTTTAATAATATGCTTGATGCCACTTTGGCACCTTTGAGCATTTTGAAATATTGACCATTTAATAAATTTTGAAACGAGCGGTTGGGCTTCCTGTGGTGGTTTTTCCATAAAATGTACTTTAAAGCCTAAATGTTTTGATATTTACTTCAATAAATTGTTTTTTTTATTAATAAAAAAGAGAATAAAAGTATTTATTACCTAAAAATACGATCAATGTGGCGGTTTTGTTGCATTAGTTTTTATTAGCTTTAGTTTAGTACCTATGCCCCACTCATCATTTCCAATCCAAGATGGCGGCTCGAATTCTTCTTTCAATGAACTGTAAGTATTCGTGCTTTTATAAACTGAAAATATAAGTTCAAATTGCTGGTACTATCAAAGATAAGAATATGAAATGCTCTAAAATGCAGTAGGCACATCTATTTGAGTTAGTTTTTTATTGCGTTCAGCTTCTTTCGAAGCTTTTTGACATGAATTTTGCCGCTCAGTGCAGTTCGATGTCTTAGCACAATCTTGTAAGTTAAAGTGTTTAAAGTGAGGACAATCTAGCTGGGCCCACTTTACTAAACCACTTTAGTATCCTTAAAGAAACAATATGGACCATGAGTGTTTCTTTAAATGGAAGTTTAACTGCGATAACTCAGAACATCTAAGAGAAGTAGGCCCTACTCGCATCGAGACGATCATAAAGTACAGCAAAGAATATGAAGACGGGGCTCATACAGAGCTTGAAGCAAAGCTTAAATATGATAGTAGCTTAAAATTGAAATGTCATAGAAACTGTGTGTCTAGTTATACTTCGGCAGAACATCTAAAACGACACAAGAAACGTAGCGGTTTGGTCAATGAAGCAGCTCCTATACCCAAGAAAAGACGTCGTTCAAGTACTTCCAGTTTTCAATTTAAAGAACATTGTATTTTTTGTGGAGAAGTCTGTCAGCTACAAAGAGACAAAAAAAAAATCCTAATCGCTGGAGGAAGGCAGTATTATGCAGAACTGCAACAAGATCAAGGCAGAAAACTTTCAAGGAGTCAATTTTAGACACATATATAAAGTGAGATGATGAGCAAGCACATCAAGTTAGAAATCGTGTTGAGGGTGCCCTAAGTGACTTGCATGAAGCAGATGGAAGATACCATGTGGATTGTATGACAAGCTTTATGTCGGCGCGGTCTATCAATGCCGCTGCAAATACGGGTCTAGAAGCAAAGAAAAATAGTGACTCAGCCTTGGATTATGTCATAAATGAGATGTCAAAAAATAATTCACAAATTTGGAACTCGTTACAGATATGGCATCTATATGAGAAGTATGGGGGGGGGGGGGGGGGGGGGGGGGGGGGGGGAAAGATCTAGTTAGAAAGTCGCTTCTTCAAAAGATTAGAGATAATTTTGGAGATAATATAGCTGTTCTTTCATCATCGGGTCTGGCTAGTCTTATTGTTTTCAGAAAAAATGCCTCAGCCCTGCTTAATCTGGTGAACGACTCAGATGAAGACGAGCTAAGTATTCTGACTGATAAACTTGCTAAGACGATAACGAGCGAAATTAAAGAGATCTGCGTAGATAAATCTCGATACAGCATAAGAATTACAAAGGAAAACATTTCAAATTCTAAAAGTTCGACTCTAATGGATCTTCTATGGAAGTTATCACCAAACATGAAGTACACGCTACCAGCGCTTTTGATAGGCAATATAGTTACTAGTATCCTTTCCAATAACCCCACAAATCTTCAAATCGCTCTCGGGAATTTAATCAGAGACTCTAAGTCATTGATTAACCAAATGTATCAATTTGGAGTCACTTGTTCATATGACGAGGTCCTTCGATTCAAGAAATCAGCAGCCTTGGCAGCAACAAACCATATACAGCTCAGTGGGATACATGAAGGTGAAGGTGGACTTATACAGTCTATTGTAGATATTTCGATGCAGACATATCTCAGAATGGGAAGATGAAAACACACTCCCTAGCGATGCTCATTAAGCAGGTACAAAGTACTCCAGTTGAAAATCAAGACACCCCAGAAACAATTCCCAGAATATCAAAGGCAGATATGTCCCAACAAATTGATTTTGACCTTCCAATTCAGCGTTACCAAGGACCAAAGAGAGTACCCAAGCCAGATAATTGCGCAAAGAAATCCGTGCCACCACTCAAAGTTCTCTGTAGCTGCATAATTTCAAAAAAAAAAGAGCAAAGGAACTCGATTTTTTGTTTTTGAGCGCAATTAATAGTGATGACAATTGTCCAGAATTCAATGGTTTCAATACCTCGTTAGTGAGAGAACAGGGACAGGCTTTGAAACCGAAAACCCAAGCTGTATACTTGCCATTAATTGATATGCCACCATCCGACCCTGACACAATGATGACAGCACTTCACGAAACCAAATGATTAACCAACGAAAGAGGTCAGGCAAAAGTGGTCTTTACCAGCGATCAGCAGCTTTACAAGGTAGCTGTCGACGTAAAATGGGCTTATCCAAACGATATCTCCGACGTTATTTTACGACTTGGAGGAATGCACATGCTCATGAGTTTTGTGGGTGCAATCGGATCACTCATGGGAGGTTCTGGCCTGTCTGAAATTTTATCAAGCACGTTTGCCGGTGTATCGAAAATGCTGATAGGCAAAAAGTTTCCACAAAATGTCAGAGCAATGAGGCTGGTAGCTGAGGAGTTATTGAGAAACATCATCAATCGTGAAGATGTAACCAGCATGGAAGATCTTCTAGCACATCTTGACAATGCAGCAAGAAAAAGCAAAACATCCAAGCTCTGGGTGGACTGTTTTATTAAGGCTGTATTTTTAATGATGCTCTACGTAAGGGCTGAGCGGGAAGGTGACTGGCCATGGCATCTTGTTGCAGTGAGAGGAATGCTCCCATACTTTTTAGCTTCAAGCCACGTCAATTATGCCAGATATGGCCTCTATTACCTTCGATCAATGGAGTCTTTACAAGGAGAAGTACTATCAAGCTTCATGAAGGGTCAACATGTTATGCACCACAATCCAGGACTGTGGAACGGCATATGGAGTGATATGTATATTGAGACGACTTTCATGCGCTATGGTCACGGGCCTGGTGGCATCATTGGTTTAACATTAAAGCCAGAAACGCTGAAGACATGGGCCCTTGGTCTACATGTTTGCTGTAAACTGGAAAAAGATACTGCAAATCTTATATCTAACGAGCAAGATACATGTCAACTTTATCACAAAGAAGAAACAAAGTCGAGGATTTAGTCAGACGGAGCTGACAGAGAAAATCTTTCCAAAAAGATTGAGTTGTGTGTTGATCCCCTTGATCCTGCATCTCACCCTCCTTCTCTTTTGAACATTGTGAGTGGTCAGATCGCAAACGACACCGTAAATGTCCACAACGCAGTAGCAATTGGTACCAAGCAGATGCAAGAGTTCGAGAGTGGTTGGACAAAAAAGTTCAACGACACTATTTCCAAGCGAGTCACAACTATCTCAGATAGCAAGAAGCATATCAAAATTGGAACAAAGAAGATATTTGATACTACAGTAATTTACAGCCGAGTTATAGGCATTCAAGCAAGCTCAAGAGACATTGATATCGAGAATGTCTTAAGCCACGAGTTAGCTCCAGTTCCAACTTCAATGTTTGATGATTCCGGTGTATTGAGAATTTGTAAGTCAAAGTCAGACCTCAAGAATCGTCTCTTTAAAGAATCGTCTTCAAGATGTGCACTTTCGTCAATTTCAGCAACAGTTCTAGATGGCTCTGCGGTTTTATGGGTTGTCCACTGGCCAGCTAAAGGGGTTGTTGCTGATTATGTGGAGAATTTTAAGAAGTTCCTGGAGAGGAAGCTACAGCACAGTGATGTTTACCTAGTCTTTGACCGATATAAAGAATACAGTACAAAGAGCGTCACCAGACAGGTTAGAGAATGCGAAGCCAGCAGACCATATCAGTTAACAGAGAGTGTGCCACTTCCTTCACAGAAAGCTGTTCTCACAGTAACAGCAAATAAACAACAGCTGATGTCTATAATTTGCAATAATATAATCAACGATGAAGCATTCTGCCTTAACCATACATCAAGAAACAAGCTGGTTATCACTAGCAGCAGTGACACCCCTACTGAGATCTACAAGGGTGTTGACATACAAAGAAGGGATATTTCAACATCGCACGAAGAAGCGGACAACATAATAGTGCAACAAGCTGTCATGTGCGCAAAATGTCAATCTGGTACCATCGTGGTTGTTGCTGATGACACAGATGTCTTTATTCTTCTCCTTTATCACTATCTACAGGAAAACCTTACATGTCCACTATTCATGACTTTTCCAATTCAGCAACGATCAGTCATCGACATTAAAGCCACTGTTAAAGCTCACCAACCAATCGTTCCTAATTTACCCGCCGCTCATGCTCTATCTGGCTGTGATACTGTTGCAAGCTACTATGGAGTTGGTAAAGGAACTGTACTGAAGACTCTTACTGCATTTCCTGACTCTCTAACAACACTGGGTTGCCTTGATGCTCAGCTTTGTGACGTCATTGACCAGTCAACAAAGTTTGTTGGTATCTGCTACAGCAGCAAAGTCAAAGAAAAGACAATTTCTGGCATCAGGTACAAACTAATTATTTTATTGTTAAGAGTTATTGGGCTGTTAATTTTTTGTTAACGGAAAAATGCTATATAAAATAAATAAATAATTATTATTATTATCAGGTACAAACTCTGGACCACCAAGTTTGGGAATGGTGCCACTACAGCTCCCAAGATCCAGACGCTTCCACCATCAACAGAGGCGTTCGTTTAAAACGTCAAGCGAGCCCATCTTCAAACAGCAATTTGGAAACAAGCTACATCACTTGATCCACCTAATCTCGATCCCCAAGAGTATGGATATATACGAGACGAATCCTCTAAGACTCTTCTTCCCACTACAGTCCCAGATGGCATTCCATTGGCCCCAGAGAGCGTCATGAAATTGATTAAATGTAACTGCAGTGGTGAAGGTCCGTGCAGAACCATAAGGTGCAGGTGTAGCCGTTCAAAATTACCCTGTACTTTGTTTTGTAACTGTGATGGCACAAATGAATGCCTAAATGAACTTACGAAAGCAGTTGCCTCGGAATAACCAAAACATTATTTCAACTTGATACACAAACGATGTACAGCTGTAGCTTTGTATATATGTAAATATAATCCAAACGTAATTCCAATCTAATAATATCGCAAATGCAAATGATGTACCGCTGTAAATATTAACATATTGAGAAAAACGTCCTTTATGACGTCATCCATGCACATTCTAACATTCAGCCTCTTAAATATTTAAAATACCAAATGGAGCTAATTGTGTGCTAGAAAGATGTTGTAACAACAGCTAGTTGCCATCAAAGCTAGAGGAAACCATGTTAGAATACTGATTTACAACTATTGTGACGTCATCAAAAAGAACCCCCCGTAACATTAAATACTCAACGGTGCCAAACCAGCATCAATTTGATTTTCCATTACAAACATGTCTTCAATATGAATTCACCAAAAAACATTGTATTGACGCAATTTCAAGGTATGGTGACCAGGCTGCCGGACTAATAATAATAATAAATTCTTTTATTTAGACAGGATAGCACAATTAGTACAAATGACTAGTTTACTAATAGATGTTTACAGTGTACTTGCATATTGTTTTCGAATTTCTAGCTCCATTAGGTTTTCTTCTTTGGGGGAGTATTGTTGTTATTTCCATCAACACATGCTTTACATTTAGTAGCAGCTGCCATATTGTTTATTTTAAAGCATTAAAATGAACGAGACTCTATATAGATATAGATTATGCAAACAAGCGTAGTAACGACTATAGCTTGCTTATTATAAAAGTAACAAGAGGCCCATGGGCCACATCGCTCACCTGTGTTACCTTGGCCCATATCTGAAGACTTTCCATATATATTTGCATGGAAAACCTTAGTCCCTATTATGGCCCAAATTACCCTTTGCAAACTTGAATCTACACTATGTCAGAAAGCATTCATGTAAATGTCAACTTCTTTGGCCCAATGGTTCTTGAGAAGAAGATTTTTAAAGCTTTTGCCTATATTTGTATGTAAAACTTTGACCCCCCCTCCCCCTTGTGGCCCCATCCTATGCCCCGGGGGCCATGATTTGAACAAACTTGAATCTGCACTATGTCAGAAAGTTTTCTTGCAAATATCAGCTTTCCTGACTCAGTGGTTATTGAGAAAAAGATTTTAACTATATATTTGTATGTAAAACTTTGATCCCCCGTGGCCCCATCCTACCCCCGGGGGCCATGATTTGAATAAACTTGAATCTGCACTATGTCAGAAAGTTTTCATGTAAAAATCAGCTTTTCTGACTCAGTGGTTCTTGAGAAGAAGATTTTTAAAGATTTTCCCTTTATATTTGTATGTAAAACTTTGATCCCCTATTGTGGCCCCATCCAACCCCCGGGGCCCATGATTTGAACAAACTTGAATCTGCATTATGTCAGGAAGCTTTCATGTAAATCTCAGCTTTTCTGGCTTAGTGGTTTTTAAGAAGAAGGTATTTAAAGTTTTTCCCTATATATTTGTGTGTAAAACTTTGACCCCCCCCCCCCTCCGGGGCCCCATCCTATCCCCGGGGGCCATGATTTGAACAAACTTGAATCTGCGCTATGTCAGAAAGTTTTCATGTAAAAATCAGCTTTTCTGACTCAGTGGTTCTTGAGAAGAAGATTTTTAAAGATTTCCCCTATATATTTGTATGTAAAACTTTGATCCCCCCTTGTGGCCCCATCCTACCACCGGGGGCCATGATTTGAACAAACTTGAATCTGCAATATGTCAGGAAGCTTTCAGATAAATTTAAGAAGATTTTTAAATGACCCCACCCTATTTTTGCGATTATCTCCCCTTTGAAAGGGACATGGCCCTTCATTTGAACAAACTTGAAAGCCCTTCACCCAAGGATGCTTTTGGCCATGTTTGGTTGAAATTGGCCCAGTGGTTCTGGAGAAGAAGTCGAAAATGTGAAAAGTTTACAGACGGACAGACAGATGACGGACAAAAAGCGATCAGAAAAGATCACTTGAGCTTTCAGCTCAGGTGAGCTAAAAACCAATGACGGACAGCTCTAAAAATTTTGAAATGTCAAATAAGCGAAAATCGGAAGATGTACAGTGAAATCGGAAGTCGTATTTTTGGCCCTAAAATCGTAAGCCTTACGCCAAAATCGTGAGGGTTGGCAGCTCTGCATCCTAGAGTCAAAACCCTGGGTTGTGAAATTCCCCATTCTTTGTACATCTTTTTCTGCTATTCCTTAGTATGCATTTAGATTTTCTACAGTATTAGCAAACTCAAACATAAACACTATATACTAAGTTTGGCCCCACCCTGGGGTCAGAACCCCTACCCCGGGGATCATGAAATTTACAATTTTGGTAGAGGCCTTCCTGCTCTATATCACAATGCATTTAAGTTTTTTTTTAAACATGTGGTTCTTGAGAAGAAGATTTTTGAAAATTGGTCAATTCTGGGCGGTCTTTGCCCCACCATTAAGGCCCCAGGGGTGCTGGGATCCTGAAATTTACAATTTATGTCCCCCTTGTTCATACAGTGAAACTTCTTCAAACCGGCCCCTCAGAAAACTAGGGCTGGGTATCGTTTTGAAAATTTCCATTCGATACCTATCACAATACAGAGAGACGATTTGCAATACATATTGACAATACAATATATTTACATTTACACTTAATTT
Organism: Ostrea edulis; assembly: GCF_947568905.1. Taxonomy (NCBI): domain Eukaryota; kingdom Metazoa; phylum Mollusca; class Bivalvia; order Ostreida; family Ostreidae; genus Ostrea; species Ostrea edulis. The sequence goes on along the minus strand of NC_079168.1, from coordinate 61,967,756 downwards.
TGAGGATTAAAATGATTAAATAATGACAAAAATAAAGCTTCACCCATTCTTTTTGTTTCATTTGCATACAGTGTCTGTAGATAGCCAGAGATAATTTCTAACCATGTGGGAATGAAGACACAATGCAGCAGTGGACACATATATTGCTCATTATCTTATCATATTTTATTTTATTAACACATGTAGAACAAAAAATGTAGAGGAGATATTTATCTACACACTAGTATAAAATTAATTCATTTATTACCAGTAATAAACAAGATATTTAGCTGTGATTATTCAAATTCATGAATGTTTTCATGTTCACTGACATATTTCTGGACAGTTTTTCATTTTTGAAAGACAATTTTACATGTTTTTGACATGCCATTTTTCAAAGCAGTTGTTGTCAATGCACAGAAAAATTTTGCACTGCTTACATTTAATATAGACTTCATGTCTCTTGTTTTCTGAGGCATACTGTTTACATTTTCCTCTTTTTTCATTTTTCATGGGCCAGTGAGCAACGCCTGCATTGTCAATATTTGACTGGGCTTTTCTTTTTCTTGATCCTCTGAATCTTCCAATAAGATGTCGGCTCAATTGCATTCTAAAGCTCAGCTGGGTCCTGGACACTTGTCTGCCACTTTTTGTTGAAATACGATGATTTGCTGACTCCTTCATGCAGATGAACGCATTTACAACACACAGGTCCACCAGAAACCAAAGAAGATATTTCCATCATTTCTTGGACTTCCTGGACGTTGAGTACTGCATCCTCAACTGATCTGCACGGTCAACGCCAAACATGTATCGATTGTAGAGTTGTCCTATGACTGTGCATGGAACCTCCATCACTGTCCCATCCTTTTGCTTACGCCGAACATGAATTTTCTCTTCGGGATCACAGTTAGTGGACAGATAAAACACAGTTTTCTTGTCTTTCCATGCAGTAGCACACAATTCATTTTTCTGCATTATTTTGTAGTCGCCTCTGTTTTTGAATTTGCAGCTTTTGATGGATTCAGGCATCCCTTTTCTGTTGGCTCGAACTGTCCCACAACAATACACGTCCTCAGCATATAAATCTGTAAAAAGCTTTGGCGAAGAAAAGAAATTGTCCACATACACATGGTGTCCTTTGAGTATGATTTTCCTCGCCAGATCTTTAACAACCCTTGATCCAAGGCCTTCCTCTACTGATCCACCCTCTACTTTCCCCGTATAAATTTGGAACTCATGACAGTAGCCATTTTGAGGTGAAGCTCGTTCCCACACTTTGATGCCAAATTTCGTAGGTTTAGCCGGGAGGTATTGCTTAAATGACAACCTGCCTTTGTACGCTATCATTCCCTCATCGATACTTTGCTCTCGGAAAGGATTGTAATTTGACAAGCATTTATCCAATACACAATCCAAAACTGTATGTGGCAGAGTTTGTCATGGCCTGGAGTTCTTCGAGGGGGGTTCTGTGAATCATCATTGCAGTGCAAGTATTTGGAAATTTGTTCGAAGCGAGATCTTGGCATAATTTCAGGTATAGAGGAATTTACAAAGGGCCACATACTAGTCCAGGCTAGTGAATATGATGGAATTTGAACTACAGAAATGTACATACATATTCCAAAATAGGCTTTCATTTCCTAAACCCCTACCTCTTTCCAATGACGGTTAGGTTTGGTTTCTTGTTGTTTCGTCGCGTACGCGTTCGTTTCTGTGACCATAATTTGGAATAATTCTTCAGTAAAGAATTGTATAAAAAAATCAAGCTCATTCTTCTCTGATCCAAGTAGGAAAGTTGCCCCTACAGGCTCCGTAAATGGTTTGTTGAGTGGTTTCCTCAAAACAGGACGCCATGCCAAGTCTTCATCGTCACTTTCCGATTCCGAGCTAGAATTAGACGGTGAAAGGTCTGGTGTAGACACTGGGGACACAGAAATGTCACTTCCAATATCAGGAACTTCAATACCTTCATTCGTATTTTCAAAATATCCCCATGAAAACTCTGAACTACTCTCGCTGTCTCCGTCTGCCATGTTTTCCTCGCGTGGTTTTCTCAAAATATCGATCGCATTTCAAGCATGCATGCAAATGGGGATTTCCGTGTGCTATATATGGTAAATCCTGACATAAATAGACTGTGTCAACATTTGTTTTGGTCTCTGTCATTGGTGTTTTAGATCATATGACTACGTTTCTGACCAATCACAACTTGTTTAACGTAGGCAAAAAATCCACATATATGCGTCTTCAAGTATACAAACATGGCTGCCAATGACGTATATCTGCGGTTGTAAGGATACAGCGTGTTTAAATATAGCCGCAGATATGCGAGTCTGAGGATAGCGTAGGGTAAAATGCGGTTCTTGAAAAGAAATTTTTTAAAAATTGGTCAATTTTGGGCAGTTTTTACCCCACTTCCAAGGCCAAGTGCTGGAGTCCTGAAATTTACAATCTATGTCCCCCTTGTCCCAGAGATGCTTCATACCAAATTTGAAAAGAACTGGACTGGTAGTTATCAAGAAGTTAAATATGTTCAATTGTTAACGCATGATAGACGACAACCAATTGCAACCTAACTTTGGGGAAAAGTGCCTCCCTTCCTTTTCAATATTGGAAAAAGTGGCCTGAGAACCAGATAAAAATTTTTTTAGGGCCTGAACACTATTTTGGCAGATAAATATTTCCATCATTTGATGAATGTTAATCTAGTTTCATGTACAGCAAATTTGTCTCTTTTTCACCAGTGTGGTTTTACTCTACAGTAAACCCCCCCCCCCCCCCCCCCCCTATGAACTTACTTTGCCTTTGCATGAGTCAGTATGTGAGACTTTAGATTAGTGGACTGCGCAAACTTTTTGTTACAGCCATCAAACGGACAGACATAAGGACGATCACCAGTGTGAATCCTGACATGAGTGCGCAGGTTGAAATCCAAGGAAAATCTCTTTCCACATCCCTCAAAAGTACACTGAAAATAAACATGACTCTCTGATTATGAAGTATGAGAAAGTTCTATAAAGATTAATTAGATTATTATGGAACACATACTGTACATAAGAAATAGTATTGATCATATGTATTCTCTATATTGTACACTGGTATAGGGTGTTTTCATCTACAATTTGAGAAACATTAAATAAATCACAATGTCCATTGTACATGCACAGCAAATCTTTTAAGCTTTGAACTAATGCAGGCAACTTTCTTGAACTCGGACGTGTCAAATACTCGGGACATGTCGAAGTGAGCCGCTAGTTCCGGTCATATTCTAGAAACCTCGAGTATCTCATGCAGGAAAACTGTGAATACTCCGTTTAAAATTTCAGTCATAAGCCCAATATTTACTTGATTTATATAGCAATCGGGCAAATATTTCACATAATGGTATAACAAGTGGTAGATTTTCATTTCCAATCTAGCGTACCTGGCACTTCTTAAAGTTTGTCGAAATTCACACCTTCAAATACACCGGCCTTGATTCCCTGATCTTTGATTTTGTTAAATAAACAACAACTTGGGTTTCATTAATTAACCACACACGATCCTGCATGTTGACAGATTGGGTATAATAATTAATTCAGAGGGCTTACTAAACAAGATCAACGCCAAACTATGCGTTATAAAACAAAAGTGTTAGGGGCGATAATTCCCAGAATAGTCGTGCGTTTGAAAATGAAAGTGTTAGGGGCGATAATTCCCAGATTAGTCGGCTCAACGCAAATCGAAAGTAGTAATCGAAAAATGTACAGTCGTTAAATAGAGGTAAAATTAAAATATATAGAGTAACGTCTTGGGGGGAACTTTTTATGGTCACATACGACAGTCGCTTAATACAGTGGGTCGCTATGGCAGTTTTGACTGTATGCACCCAGGGGTGCATGAGCCGAGTTGCATGGGATACATTGTAAAGTCAGGAATGATGTGGCATATTTATAATTGTGAAGAACTAATTTCAGTTTTAAACTTTTCGAGTTAACTGTCCAGAAACCATATTTGTCTGAAGTTTTCAATCTATTTTCGGTCACCAAACCAATAGCCGAGTTCAACTTCGTTGCAACTCGACTAAAAATCAACATACTGGGAGCAAATTTGAAATTGATCAGTAACTTGTTATGGCAAAGCAATGTACCAAATATAAAATAACAAGAGATGTTTGTAAAACACATATGCCCCCCCCCCCCCCCCCATGGTGCAAAATTGAAAAGGGTTATACACACACACATCATTTAATTGAGAGTAGTATCATCAATGCAAAATGTTGAGCAGACAACATCTTCCTATGTCAAGAGTGGATTGACCAGTAGTCATCTTCTCCTGAAAATGTACCAGTGTACCAAGTTTGATGTCTGTCAAGCAAAGGCTTCTCAAGATATTGAGCGGACAGTATATTCCTATGTCCAGTTTGACCCTTGACTATGTGACCTCAAAATCAATAGATGTCATCTTCTCCTGATGATGTACCAGTGTAACAAGTTTGATGTCTGTCAAGCAAAGGGTTCTCAAGATATTGAGCAGACAGAATATTCCCATGTCCAGTTTGACCCTTGACCTTTGACCTCAAAATCAATAGGGGTCTTTTTTTTCTAGAAATATACCAGTGTACCAAGTTTGATGTCTGTCAAGCAAAGGATTCTCGAGACATTGAGAGGGAAATATATTACTATGTCCAGTTTGACCCTTGACCATGTGACCTCAAAATCAATAGGGGTCATCTACTTCTTAAGATGTACCAGGGTACCAAGTCTGATGTCTGTCAAGCAAAGCGTTCTCAAGATATTGACCGGACAGTATATTCCTATGTCCAGAGTAGATTGAACCTTGACTTTTAACCTTTTGGCCTGAAAAACAATACGGGTTCTCTTCTTTTCATAACCAACCCACATATGAAATATCATTACGATCAAGTGAATGGTTCTCAAGATATTGAGCGGACATGTGGTCTACTGACAAGTGCAAACCAAGATGCCCCTCTTCTTTGAAGGGGGTCATAAATATCTGCAAGAACATAGAAAAAAAATCAATATATGCACCCAGGGGTACATGAGCCAAGTTGCATGGGATACATTGTAAAGTCAGGAATGATGTGGCATATTTATAATTGTGAAGAACTAATTTCAGTTTTAAACTTTTCAAGTTACTGTCCAGAAACCATATTTGTCTAAAGTTTTCTATCTATTTTCGGTCACTGTGACCTTGACCTTTGACCATTTTCCTCCAAAATTAATAGGGGTCTTCCTTACCTGGTACCCAACAATATATTAAAGGTTCATTTGATTCGGATTTAAACTTTCTGAGTTATCATCCGGAAACCAAATTTTTCTGAAAATTTCAATCTATTTTCGGTTACTGTGACCTTGACCTTTGACCATTTTTCATTAAAATTAATAGGTGTCTTTCTTACCTGGTACCCAACAATATATCAAAGTTTCATTTGATTAGATTGTAAACTTTTCGAGTTATCATCCGGAAACCAATTGTTGAAACCCACCCACCTGCATCACCAAACTCGGCTAAAAAGTGCAGAAAACTGGACTGACGGACGGAGCGCAAACCGAAAGTTCCCTTCAATTTCGTCGGTAGCAGGCTTTCAAGTGACATTTTGCAAAAAATAAGGGCCATTTTTAGGGCAAAATTATAAAAAATAAAATAATAAGGGCCTTTTTAAGGATTTTAAAGGGCTTTTTAGACAAAAATAAGGATTAAATTTACAAATCAAAAGGAAAGAAAAAATGTTTTACTCACCATTTGCAAGAGCAATAATACAAAAACTAAATTACCCACTCAGAAGATCATACCAGTGGTCATCAACAGCCATATTCGGCATTCAGCACAAACCATGATATAATTCAGGTGGACTCCCATTGCTCACAATCAATGCTGAATATAGCTGATAACCATCAAGATGTCTTCTGAGATGTATATTTAATCAACATATTCATTTTCTGAAAGTATACTAAGACTAAATTTGAATAAATTCCAACACTTACTTTGTCAAATTTATTAAAACTTTCAAAATTTGAAAATGTAGGAATTTCAACTAAAGAAGTAGGTACAGTTTCTAAAGTCATTTGGCCCAAAATATCGATGATTTCTTTTGGAGCTCAAACCCTGGCATTCAAATAAGGAATGGATTAGCAAACCTAAAATCCGCTCAGTCAATGATTTGTGTCATATGACGAGAGAAGTTGGCATAAAATTGCAAAAATGCCATTTTCAATGAAAATATCCACAAATTCAGGTGGTTTTCTTTTCAGAAAACATACAGCGCATGCGTCGAGCAAATTCATATTCAAGTATGTTTTTCATCTTAAAATAATACACTATATCATTTTTATTTTGCTCGACAAATGCACACATCTTTTCCTGAGCAATAATCTGTATGATATTTGAGAGTTTTCAGGCTTATTTTGAAAACAGGCGGGAAATGTCTTATTCATGATGTCATATTGCTATCCAATTAGAAATATCATTCTGATTTTGTTGACATAGTACACCTGGCATATATTTTGCTTTCTTAAAACGCTTATTAAGGTTAATTCCAGACACATTTTATAGAGAGAAAATTTTTGGGCCTTTTTATGTATACAATCGTACCTTGTTCTTTAATGAATTCCTACACTTACTTTATGTCAAATTTATTAAAACTTTCAAAATTTGAAAATGCAGGAATTTCAACAAAAAATTAGGGCTTTATTAGGATTCTAAAGCTCAAATAAGGAAAATAAGGGCTGTTGTAGAAAAATAAGGAAAACAAGGGCCTGCTTGAAAGCCTGCGTTAGGGGACTAAAAAAATAAAGTAAACATTTTTACAGATTTCCAATTTTATTTCAATCAGGCCATAATATCCAGGCGGCGGCTATGTTACGATGATACATTCTTCTAATATTGTCGGTGTTACATTTTTCAAAGAAATTTTATATAGAATTTACTTTACGGTTATTTCTTGACACAATATAGTTTCACTCTATCAAATAAAAATTTAATCATATGTAAAAGAACATTTTTGAATACAGAGATTTCGGCAATTCTTGTTTGGAGAGCTTGATGTAACTGAGGACACAATCAATCTAAACAGATCGACATTTATAAACCCTGTGTCAATGTAGCATTGTTCAATATTTACAACTTAAAAGAAATTCAATTTTTATTACTTTTTAAACAACCCGAATCTGTGTTATAAATGTTCAAGAAACATCTTTAAATCTACAACAAAGTTTGCAATCACAAAAATGAGTGACGTAACATGTGGAGGACACCCCTACTACTTTCGTCTCGTCCACTGTTTTCTTGGAATTGATCCAACACGTGCACGTCTCTACCAAAAATGAAAGCGATGACCAAACAATGTCGTAAAAACAGGATGTTTGTCACCTGGTCATTCATTTGTTTCATATTTGGCATGTTTAGACAGACGTAACGTTTTGACATGAAAACGTAAATGAAATTAGGATGATTATTTTTTAAACAATTAATTTAGATTTTGATACCCCACTGTTCTTCATACAGTATTACGACATCTATACTTGCTACAAATAGAACACATTGATGGAAGTTTTTCCTCATGTATCTAAACAAAGCGGTAAGAGAGTTGTAACAAAATTGACACGAAATGTTACATCCCCGAGCATTAAAAAATATCGTTAATTTTTAAATAAAAAATCAATATATGCACCCAGGGGTGCATGATCAAGTTGCATGGGATACATTGTAAAGTCAGGAATGATGTGGCATATCTATAATTGTGAAGAACTAATTTCAGTTTTAAACTTTTATAGTTACTGTCCAGAAACCATATTTGTCTAAAGTTTTCAATCTATTTTCGGTCACTGTGACCTTGACCTTTGACCTTTTTTCTCCAAAATCAATAGGGGCCTTGCTTTGCTAGTATCCAACAATACATCCAAGTTTCGTTTGATTCAAATTAAAAAAAATTCGAGTTATCCTCCTGAAACCAATTTTTTTAAAAAAAAATTTCAATCTATTTTCGGTTACTGTGACCTTGACCTTTGACCTATTTTCTCCAAAATCAATAGGGGTCTTCCTTACCTGGTACATAACAATATCTTTGAGTATCATTTGATTTGGATTTAAACTTTCTGAGTAATCAACTGGAAATCAAATATTTCTGAAATTTTCATTCTATATTCGGTCACTGTGACCTTGACCTTTGACCATTTTCTCCAAAATTAATAGGGGTCTTCCTTACCTGGTAACCAATAATATATCAAAGTTTCATTTGATTCGGATTTAAACTTTCTGAGTTATCATCTGAAAACCAAATTTTTCTGAAATTTTCAATCTATTTTCGGTCACTGTGACCTCGACCTTTGACCATTTTTCTCCATAATAGGGGTCTTCCTTACCTGGTATATAACAATATATCAAAGTTTCATTTGATTAAATTGTAAACTTTTCGAGTTATCATCCAGAAACCAATTGTTGACGCCCAACCGCCCGCATCACCAAACCAATAGCCCAGTTCAACTTTGTTGCAACTCGGTTAAAAATATTGATATCTTCTTAACTGGCACATTTAAAGGAAAGATATTTTGATATTGAAAATACAATCAAGAAAATTGGGTAGAATGATTATATGTGAAGCCGATGACGCGTCATTTCTGCAGGTGATGAAAAAAAAATGTCACAGATAATGTCCACTAATTTGCAACAAAAACAATCGTAAAAAAGTTAAATACTTCACTGACAATCTTTGAAACATCATTAGTTATCAAATATGAGCATTACGAAATTGATTAGTTAGTTTATTCATGAAAATTGTGAAACAATGGAAAATCAACAGCGATTTAGATAGACGTTGGTGATGGGACATCGGTTCACTTTCATAATCGATCATTGGTTGGAATCGGTTGCTGCTTCCGATTATAATCGGATGTTACATTTTTACTACATTATCAATTAGCTAATATCAATAACTCAATATGTTTTCTATGTTGTCTTGATGCTTTTGCACTTTCTATATAAGCACCTTATAGTTCATAATCACCTTAGCTTTGTGCTGGTTGGATAGTTGGATATATAACTAGCTTATAATTATGATGGATGCCATTGGAAGGTGAGATGCATATCCATATTGAATCTTACACGGAGATCAGAGACGGAAATTTAACTATATATCATTCAAAATTAAAACATAAAAAAGTACTAGTGCAGATTTGTTTTTTATTCAATACAAAGCATTACATTTCTTAAACAAATAGTTAACAGCTCTTTCTAGGAGAGAAATAGCAAGGTAAACTAAACACCAGTATGATGTAAAACTCAGCATTTTAATCTAAATCTCTACTTTCTCTGGCTTAAGCATAATATTATTCAATTTCTCACCAAAATTTACTCATGTTTTTGTTCAAAAAAAATAAACAAATCTACATTATCTGCACTCAGCCTACTTCTCTTTTTTGACACCAACCCACCCGCAAGAGAAAATACTCTATCTGATGACACACTACTAGCTTGAACACATAAAATCTTTTTTGCAAGAACTGCTAATCTGGGAAAAAACATTTCATTTTTCTGCCACCACTCTAGAACTGTGAGCCCTTTGTCATCTTCTTTCAGTGCCATCCCCAGGTAATGTCTGGTCTCTTCATAATACTAGAATATAGTAAAGTATGTTCAAGAAAATTCGGAATTTAATATCAAGTTGCATATGATGCGATCGTAAGAAATGATAGTTATGGCACTCTGAATAAATCAGCAATGTATATGATAGAAAAAATATTATACATTTGAAACAAGAATATCGTGTACATGATTCTGGTGTATTGCACTAAAAAATGCGCGCCACATGTCAAAGTATGAAAAAATAAACTTACCAGTGTTGGTGTATTCCTTATAGCATATACGGCACACGGTTTTATTTAGATTTAGGTTTGTTTTACTTGGAGGTCAATTGATATCTACCTTCCGAAATACTTCCATACTTCTGACTTCTTTTTCACGCCCGGGTGATCATATATTCCATTGTTTGACGCCATTTTTTTCCTGGCACAGGTAAAACGATAACGGAAATGGTCTAATTCCGGAATGCGCTCTATGAGATGTGTGGATCCGATGATCGATTATGAAAAAAAATAATCGATCATCGGAATCGGTAGTTTTTTTCTCGCCGTTAATCGATGTTTTCTGATTATCAGTACAACACTAATAGACGTAACGCAAATTCCTTGACAGCGAATTTTGGATCTTATGGGAAAATGTGATGAGAATGTTCTTTTTACTATAAACTTGCTGTTATGTGAAAATGAGTTGGAGTATCTCTGAGGTCGTTGTGAGTTTGTTTTATCTCTACAATGAAGCTGTTAAGGAACAAACCTGGAAGGGTTTCTCTCCTGTGTGAACCAGCTGATGTCGTTTCAATTTGGAACTTTCCACAAATGCTTTGCCACACTCGGCACATACATGTACTCGTGGACCATGAGTATGAAGATGTTTTCTCATGGCTGAGTTGTCTCGGAACATCTTACTGCAACCCTGTGACAGAAAGGCATATGCAGTTAGGGCTAAAATGATTCGCTACCCTCTTGATATGACACATATTGCAATGCTTGTGCCACAAATTAAACATTTTCAAGATACATTTCATGGAATAAGTAATAACACTGAAGAAAAAAATTGAATTCAGAAGATTCACAGCCATAATTTTATAAGTAAAATGTTTCCAAAACGCTAAATGGTAAGATGCTAGTGGTCTCTGTAGTTTAAACTACGTACACTTATTATTGTTTGATAATTAACACCCTGGACATTTTTTTAAACTGTTTTGTCCTTCATGCATGTAAAGACAAGAGCCCCACAGGCCTCATCGGTCACCTGAGTACTAGTGAAAAAGTATCACTACTCCCACAGGCCTCATCGGTCACCTGAGTACTAGTGAAAAAGTATCACTACTCCCACAGGCCATGAAATCTAGAAAAAAAATTCCTCTTCTGAATATCTAAGCTAAATTCTAATGTTCAGCAACAGTATAAAACAAGATGTGTTCTTAAAACTTCAATGCCCTCAAAAAAGCATACACTGATGAATAGTGATGTACTAATTATCGCCGACTTTCGATTATCGGTCGCTATAACTGAAACGATGTGAATAATCGATTGTCATTTTGAAAATCGAAAATCGCCGACAATTTTTTTAATAATACGAATATTCCTGCCGGACTTAACTAAAATCAAAATGGCTGACGAAACTGAATCATCCGATAAGATTGAATTTGAATACTGTTTAATGTCCCGCTCGAGAATATTTCACTCATATGGAGACGTCACCATTGCCGGTGAAGGGCTGCAAAATTTAGGCCTATGCTCGGCCCTTAAAGTCTTTGAGAAGGGAGGGATCTTTATACCATACCTGCTGTGACACGGGGCCTCGGATTTTGTCTCTTACAGCAAGTAAGACTCTATTTTAACCCTGATCCCACAAGAACAACAACAAAAGTCAAGAGATCTACCTCTATCCCGGGAAAACTAAATTGAAAGTATCAGATTATTAACTTCAAATTTCTAATGATTTTAGATGTCTCCATTAGTGAAAAATTCTCCCTCTCTCCGAGAGAGAGAGAGAGAGAGAGAGAGAGAGAGAGAGAGAGAGAGAGAGAGAGAGACTTTAAACAAGATACGATCAATCAATCTGATGATTTTATTCTAATTAACTTAATATTTAGGGTAAAAAAGTAAATTCATATATTTATGCCATAAATTTGAAATGAATAAAATTCGATTATTTTTCGATTAATCAATCGAAAAGGTGGATCCGATTAATCCGATCATCGATTATTTTTTTTTATTCCTGATTGTCCATCACTACTGATGAAGGCTTTAAAGGACACATCTCGTGTTTTCAAAGTATACAGAATTATATGCATTTTGTCTTCCTTGTGCTTATAGAAATTAATTGTAATAGTTGATTTGCTGAAGTATTGCGATAATTAGCCACAATACGGACTGAAATCTAAGCCCCGATTTCAAAAAGCCTAGTTAATTAGATAGGTAGTCACGTGGTACAGTGACGTCATATGCGACCTTCGTCGATCAACTTGTTGTAAAAGTAGTGTTAGATATTTTTAAAAACTCGGGTTTTAGGGGCCTAATTTATTTACCATGGATAACATTTATTTCGATGTTGACAAATTTCCCGAGTCTTATATCTTTTAGCCACCAGTGCATACAAATAGCGACCCAAATGTAGCGAGGAAAGCGAGTATGAAATCTGCATAAATTTGCGAGTAAATAATGTTTACATGGGATCACTGTTTAAACACTATTTAGTAATGCCATTTCTGTAAACAACTGTAATTAGCGTTGTTGCTTTTCTAAAATAAACAGTGCAATTATTATTAAATTTATTTTTGGAGAAGTTAGATAGGCCTAAATTATATGATACGATTATGTATCATTGACAACTAGGCCTACTGTCACGGGTGCAATTCGAAATAATAATAATAAAAATTATCAAACTTATTGTGAAAATCACAATACTTTTAAATTATTTTATTCAAGCAATTCTATTAAACATTATTTTTTTTATCTACACGTTATTACTTAGGAAGTGGGAGCGCGGTGTGTTAAAGTTGTTGTAAACACGTACGCGTTCCTTAAAAAAAATGAAAGCATTATAATTCAATTCAAAGTTGGGAAATATAATATTTTATTATTTACAAGTATAATGGCAAATAAAACTTCAAATTACTCGCCCTTGATTACAGGTGGCGCACGATCTGTTAACATCCAAGGCGTTTCTAACCTCAAGTTTAAGAGAGCGTCGGAAGGACATGTTTAGATTAGAAAGTTATTGAATATTTAGTAACGATGGCGGATTACGGTTCGTAGGACATCACTGCGCTTAGAGACGAACTTAGAAAACGCATTGCAAGACTCTCTGGGCAGGAAGGAAAGCACGTTGAAAGTTTCAGCTGTAACTGAATTTTCTCTGTCATATCGATTAAATAAAGACATTCAATACACATTGAACGTTTTTCATTATAAACTACTTCGTGGTGAAGTTTACATACTTAAACAGTAGTTTAGGTTGAATATATAATATACAATACATCATAATTCTATAAGATGCCCCCCCCCCCCCCCCCCCTCTCTCGATCGAGGATTAAGAATATCAATTATAAATATATCCATATATATCTGAAATTCTGTTATTAAGCTGTTAAAATGTGTAGTAATAGTGAACGTATATGTATAACTTCCCTTTATGAAATAAAATTCACGATAGAGAAGGCACATGTATACAGAGTACATGATATATCATACCACATTAAACATTTTATTTGCGTGTTTTAACTTATATCACTTACGTGATGACGTCACGATAGGTAAACAGTTTGCGATTAACCTTTTTATTAGTCCATAGGGCAAGCGAGAGTATAATAATTGGTAGGTCAAATAAATTTTACTACCCCATATGCTAGCTATACAATAATGATTCAAAATTTCGAGTTTCTACATTTTGATTGAATATTACAATTTGGATTGCAAGTTTAAGACGGAAGTTCAAGCTTTCTTTCAACTTCTAAATTCACGTCTCCATCCATATACTATGATTGATATACTATGAGTTGGTTGTACTCTGCGTGAAAAGCACGACTGTATCCTGCGTATAGGAATGGTTGTATCCAAATGGCGTTTGTCCATGGTGTTGCAGGAAACTGATGTAGGCCTACATAATTTGACCCGTGTTTACTTTCATGTATAAGATTTATCATGTTTATATGTACCATGACAGTTCATGATATGAATGATTTAATACTAAAATACATCACTTAACAAATGTAGTACACTTTTCAATTTGAAGGTCAATTTGAATGTTCATACTTCAGATTGAAATCGAAGTTACAAGTGAATATTGAAAAACGTAATGCAATGATTTTTTAAAATAAAAACCACAATGAACAATATGCCTATGTGTGGCTTTTATTATAAACACAACATTGTATATAAGATAGTGAAATTTGTATTTACTTCACTTGGATAAATTTATAGCTTTATGAATTTGCATTTAATTTTGATAAAAGTAGATATGATTCAAATTTTATTTCTAAAAAATTCAGAAATATCTTCATCTCTTGAGATGCATTTTTCTTCTGGTTTGCGTCAACAGTTAAAATAGGCTAGGACTGGTATTCGTTTCTTTGACGTATTTGCCTGTACTTCCGTGGGTCAGTTGATAAACATGACATAACTATGATTATGCAAACTTTGATAAGTTATGAAAGTTTGACAATTTCATCTCATATTTTGATTAATTTCATACGTATTGACTATTGAAGAATCCAGACTTGTTTTCCCTGAAATTCAAACAATATTTTACAACACTTTTTGAATTATAACAAAATTAACAATGAAAGTAAAGTGTTGAAATTAATTTACAATCCAGTCATCAAAAACAAAAACAAGACCTAAGAATATTCACTGCCTTACAGTTACAGTCTGATTATAGCCACCCCTCCATTACAGTCGTGTCGTCGTACCGAGTGACGGCGGAGGGGGTGCTATTAGCAATCACGTTCATTCATATTTTGACGACCTTGGTTAACTCTAAAATTAATTTTTAAATGACATCTGAAATGTATTTTCGTACCATACTTGGTTTATATATTGAGGATTCAAATTTCCCCTGTTCGATTATAGATCTAGTCTAGAAAGGGGGGGGGGGGGGGGGGGGGGGGGGGGGGGGAGAGAGAGAGAGGAGAGTCATAGAATTATAAGATCATTGATGACTGTATCACTAAGGATAAATAAAATTTCAGCATAAAACATTCATGCAGAATATTACGATCTACAGAGCAAATGTTTAATCCCCCGTAAATACTATCTGCAACAAAGTCGTCATCTGATATCTGTGAAGTCGGACTGAACTGAAGACTGAAGTTTATAGCGCACGACGCTGAGTGGAACTTAAAACGATCGTTGTCGCTGTCATATTTGATGACAATGAACCAATTGATTTTTTTAAAAGCTTCATATCTCGGGAATTCTACCCCCGCTCCCTGTTTGCACAACAAAAACCTTAACACTCTCTTATAAATCTTATGCACACCGGAAGTCAACAAGGACGTAAACGAGTCTTGCGTCACCTATGTTTGAAATAGGGGAAACAACTGACAAATATTCTTTTAGCTTTAAATTTCTTTTTTAAAACTACCAGTTGGCAGGTAGACACTGCTAACAAAGTTCTGCCTATATCATAGTATATATGTTGTTACAAGGTGAAGGTCAGCTGGTGCGAGTGTGTATTGAATTTGAGAACAGAACGGAAAACATATGCCGTAGGCCTATATGTAACAGTGCGTAGCTTCGATAGAACCATTTTCTCGCAGTTTATCTACGTCTTTGTCCAAGAGCTTGTTTGAACAAGTACAGGGACAAATTATACTGTTTTTTTTTAAGGCAAAGTCGTTGTGCCGACAAAAAATATTTACGTCTTGTCCCTCGTACCTTCCTTCGAAAATTGAAAAAAACACAGTCCAAATCCTCTCTACTGACAGCAAGTACACCCTTAAACGGCACAAAACACCCTAATGCAGTTGTATTGTCGTGCATTCATCTTATAAATTTTATAACTGCATTTCATTCGGGTTTTTTATGCACTGACAAATATATTGGGTTTGGAATAGCTGAATCAATTGTTCATTGTTTGTATTGTTTTTATAATCATATTCTCACGCTTGATTTTAGTGCACTGACCATTAGCTCGCATCTGCTGTTTATGTTAAAGTCAAATTTGCTGCGTTATGTTTATTTAACTTGGGTAGGGTCTGCATTTTGATATTTATCTTAATTATGAACCAATGCGGGTTCCTGCGTAAGTTTGGCTATTTATGTGTGCTTTACACGTACAAAATTCATTCCTGTAAAAGACTCTCGATCAACTATACAAACGTTAAAATTTAGGAAAACAGTGGCCGATCACGATCTTTTTACCATATACGCACACACATACGTATACACACATACGTATACCCACTAAAACAGGGACACACACGCGTTATTTAGGATCCGCGCCTATATGTGAACTGTTTGTGGCAAATAAACTGCAACTGGTTATCTCACTGTAATCCGTGTTGTGTTTTTAATAAAAGTGACATGGAAGGCAGTACAGCAGTGTTATTTACAAGCTGTTAATGTGCTAATTGTTTGTTTGTCAATTAAATCTAATCTGTTTATGAAATGGCTAACAACTGTTTTCATATCTTCTCGCTCGAGGTCGCATATGACGTCACAGATAATGGCGCGTAAAATATCGAAGAAAATATGCATATCGCAAGATTTGAATTTCATTGCTTTCAAACTCGAAAACTATGCAAACTGTTTCATTTAAAACACATGCAAAGTAGTTTTAGGCATGAAATTAATTAATTTTGCTGAAAAAATTAAAAAGTTTAAAAACATGCGATGTGTCCTTTAAATAATACAGGTGCATTAACATTAAAAGATATGTCTAATTTTGGATCAATCCTAGAGTCAAAACCCTGGGTTGTAAAATAACCATTCTTTGTACATCCTTTTCTGCTATTCCTTAGTATGCATTTAGATTTTATACAGTATCATCAAACTTACAGATAAATACTCGTAATACTAAATTTGGCCCCACCATGGTGTCAGAACCCTTACCCTGGGGATCATCAAATTTATAATTTGGTAAAGGTCCGACTACCTGCTGTTTCTACATATCCATTTAGTTTCAACTTAAGTGTTTTACACATAAACACTAGATAGTATGTTTGGCCCTGCCCTGGGGTTAAGAACGTCTACCCCGGGGATCATAAAATTTACAATTTTGGAAAAGGCCTTCCTACTCTACATCACAGTGCTTTAAGTCACATCTGCTATCAGGTTGCAAAATGGCGACCTAGAAATATTTCTGGGTTTCTCTGACAATTTAGGCCAAAATTAAAATTAAGTTTTTTTTCTTTTCTTCTTTTCGTTTTGCTCAAAAATTCTTTTTTTTTTAGTTTCGTTTCGTCGGATTGTAATCTTACTACTCTATAAAAATCGTTGTCGCCAGCGCGTTTGAAACAATCGAAAAATATGTTTGTAATACGCCGATTTCGAGATACACCCGAGTTATTTCCCTTTGGAGAACTCTCATATACAGTGAGGCGCGAAACAATTTGTTTACACGCTGGAGTGGGACTAATATTCATCACTGCGTAAGTGAATGTACTCAGTAAGTTTCTCATACACTGTTTGATCACCCGAATTCGACTGATACACAAACTAAGTAAGTTATCAGTATTTAGAGGAATAATTAAATACAGTGAAACTTCTCCAAACCGGTTCTCCCTGAATATCGGCCGATTTTCAAAGTCCCGGCAGAAACCTTAATATTTCCTTACAAAGAAAGCCTCACAAAACCGGCCACCCCTGAAAACCTGACATCAGCCACTTTTTAAAGTACAATTGTTAACAAACATGTGTAATTTACCCTTATAATACTGGCCACTATTTGAAGACTAGAAAATTTTGGCCAGAGGGGTGATTAAGACTGGCCAGGTGTGAAAAATGACCAACCTACTGGCCAGGTGGGAAATTATCCACTGAAGGTGTGAAAAACACAAGTGGCCTCTATAAGTTCTTTAGTTTACCTGTGCTGTCCAGGGTGCTAATTGGTGCTTATCTAATCCAAGTGACCCTTTCAAATTTCAAAATGTTATAAACAGATATGCACTTATTGAATGACTACAATCAATACTCCATATTGTTGCACCATGGATATAAGCGGTAGTTAATAAACAACAAACCCATGACTGTTAATGATAATTTTCAATAGATAAATAATTTTTTGGAGGTTTCTATAGACTTAAAATTCCTAAGAAACATCACAATTAAAATTATATTTTTACTACTCTACTTTTCAAAAACGTCAAAACAAATTTGTTAACGATATAAGCAATGGACGTAAACAGAGTTTTTAAAGGTAAGAGGAATTCCAGTAATAGGCCTCTGTGTTTTCTTTATGTATCCTGTTATAAATTTTAAGTTAAAATTAGATGATTGCAGCAAGACTATTTCTGGTAATAATTACCTGTAGGTACAAGTGGTCTAGTTTGATCTCCACTGATAATTGATCATAGATCCCCATATCAAAGTGAGCAGTACCTACTCTGTGTATTAATTGCAGCAATCAAATGGCTATGTGTTTGTTTTGTTTATTAAAACATAAGCTGAAATTCTACATAAATGCTGCTAGTCTACAGATTTCTATACCTACATCAAATGCAGTCTTATTTAAACGGAGTGTTTTCCATTATTTATGCATGTCAATGTAAAAATGTTTATTTATGTTTAATTAGTTTTAGTGCTATAAATTGAAAATAAACATGTGAGTATTTTGTTTTATTTCCAATAGTGAAATAATAGTCCTTGAACACCATATTATATGGTTTGTGGTATGTCAATGAAATATCTAATAAAAATTGAGCTGAAATGTCTCTAAATGCTAAATTCTCGGTATACCGGCCACCCCTCTAAACCGGCCGTTTTTTTTCTCGGTCCGACAGCTGGCCGGTTTAGAGAAGTTTCACTGTACATTGAATTTTAAACATATCACGTTATTTCATTGGTCATAAGTACCATACCTAAGATATTACTTGCAAATTTGACATTGTTTTTATGTTTTCACTTTAGTAAAACTTTTCTATCGATAGTATTTTGTATTTCCCACATTTACGTATCAAAAGAGAAGATGCTTTTCATACATTTCATCGTCTTCCTCGCTGACTGCAAAGAGAACTCAGACGTGCGTACTGGAAATACATTGAGAACATAGTTTCACCTGCAGAAAGTGACCCCCAACATAGCTGCATGAAACGCTTCTGAACCTATATCAAGCACCAAAGGACAGATTACAATGGAATTGCACCGTTAAGAAGTGAAGGTATCCTACATACCAATCCTGTGGACCAGGCTACCATACTTAACAAACAGTTCCAGTCAGCTTTCTCTACAAAGGTTACTCACACCAGTGATGACCTCACAAAGAGATGTAATATGTCAGGAACATTCCCTACATGTGAAGATCTTCTCATAACAAAAAATGGTGTCATTAAGCTACTACAGAAACTAAACCCCACCAAAGCTGCTGGACCGGACAACATCAGACCTCGAGTATTAAAAAAACTGGCAAATGAACTGGCTCCTATTCTTACCATCATATTCAATAGATCCATCAACACAGGAGAAGTTCCTCAAGACTGGAGGATCCGCCAATGTGAGCCCTGTATACAAAAAAGGTGAACGATACAAAGCTGAGAACTATAGACCAATCTCACTGACCTGCGTATGTTGTAAAATAATGGAGCATGTTGTTACCAGCCACATCATGAAACATGCAAAGACCTACAATATACTGTATCCCTTACAACATGGATTTCGTAGCAGACGATCATGCGAAACACAACTTATCGAATTCGTGGACGACATTACCATCAACATGTGTAAAGGAAAACAGACCGACGTTCTAATCATGGATTTTTCAAAGGCTTTTGACAAGGTCAGCCACAGTCTGCTTATACATAAGCTCCAACATTATGGAATCCGAGGTAAAGTCAACAGATGGATAGAAGGATTTCTGCTAAATCGATCACAGTCAGTAGTAGTCGATGGAGAACGCCCACCATGCATAGATGTGGAATCCGGGGTCCCCCAGGGGAGTGTTCTTGGACCTTCATTATTCCTGTTCTACATTAATGACATGCCAGAGGGAATAAAATCCACTGCCCGACTATTTGCCGATGACACTATAGCGTACCTTACCATCTCATCAGACTCGGATGTTTCAGACCTACAATCCGACCTTGACAAACTAGCATTATGGGAAACTACATGAAAGATGTCATTCCACCCTGACAAATGCAACGTCCTAACCATCAGTAGGAAAAAGAATCCCATCAAAACATCTTATATACTGCACAGACACACCTTGACATCTGTTTCCAGTGCCAAATATCTGGGATGCACTTTCACCTCTAACCTACAATGGAGCCAACATGTCAGTAACATCTGTAACAAAGCCAATAGAACCCTGGAATTCCTAAAGCGTAACTTAAACATCAGCGCAACATCGGTTAAGACCAAAGCATACAAATCCCTAGTTAGACCTATAGTGGAGTACGCAAGCCCGGTGTGGGACCCATATTACAAAACAGAAATAGACCGAATAGAGATGGTACAACGACGAGGGGCAAGATACGTTACCAACCGATTTGGAAATAGATCCAGCGTAAGCAGTATGATACAACACCTGGAATGGAGATCACTAGAAAGCAGACGGAGAGATGCCCGACTCGCATTGTTCTATAAGATCGAACATGGCGAAGTTGCCATCAGAAAGGAGGGACGTCTAATAAGACCAAGACGATCGACTTGAATACACACGACAAAAGCTATCTGCTACCATCATCCAACAAGGACTGCCGAAAATATTCCTTCTTCCCACGTACAATCAGGGACTGGAACTCACTACCACCAGAGACAAGTGTCGGCACCATCACTTGAAGTCTTCAAGGCTTCAGTGATCAAACAAATGTAAAAACTGCACAAACTGATTTTTTATCCTGATTTTAAAATTTTACCGCATGCGCACCCACATGGCAGTATAATCAATACGTTGATGGTGGCAATATTGGGCAGAAGCAGCAGACTGTAGGCCCACTCTGTCCCACTTAGTCATTCAAAGTTCCACTAAATGCACCTCCTACACAGAAGAGTTCGTATCTCGAAACTGGCGTATTAGAAAGGGATATTTACCATGGACATGGATACGGCCTGCAGCACCGGCATGCATACTGGTAAAAGAAAATATGTACATGAAGAATTCTTCGGCATTTGTGTCACAGCGGCCACGAAGTGTGGCAACAAAACTACAACAATATGTAAAAATAGGATCCTCTAATATTCTGTGGACTGCACGTGGGCTGATGCCTACCACGACATCACAAATGATTCGGACTTTCGTCCCCACAAAGCTGATGTGATTGAGGTATATTTATCTGACAAACTTGAATGCAACTACAACTTTTCCCCCTGACATGTATGAAGGCCTTCATGTAGTGAAAGACTTTAACAAAAGTCTCAAATATGTGACATTCAAAGTAACAAGAGATGAAGATGTTGGGTTGAATACTGATGAAAATCAGAACCTGGCCTCAACAGAAACCACCTTTTCAATTATGATGGCAGCATCTGCAGCAAAGAAACTTCCACAACTGAAAAATGCAAATGCTGAGCGTTTTCGTGGTAATAAAAGTTTGTCAATTCTCACTTGTAATTACTAATAAATATTAATTCTCAAGATCCTATATATGTCACATATAGTCATAACCCATCCAATGTTACACATGTATGTCCAGAAAAAATCCATATAAATACACATCAGTGTTGTAATTGCATTTATGCATGTGTGTTTATGTTGGCTTGGCACCTATGGGCATTATATTGCAAATATATATATAACTATTTAGGGCCCCTCCATAAAAATGGTTAATACACCCTAAGTATATTAATGAGTTGTCAGTTTGTCTGTCTGTCACTCAGCATTTTCTATGTCGTGCCATATTAACTCAAGATTTCATCACAAAAATTGATAATCTATTAATATTGTCTAATATGCTGCTAAAGGAAGAGACATATTTCATTGAGCCACAACTCCTCTGAAACCATTCACAGTCAGGAATGTTTGTGATATTACATACTATAAACTGGGAACCCTGTCTCTATTTTGTTTACCAATGAAATCCTTTGATATTCGCGACATTTTGCATTCACCATTTCTGGATGACTTGCATTAATTTAAACTTACCTTTAGATTTTCGCAGTGTTTTTTTTTATTTGTTACAACTTTTACTGCAAAAATAGCCAAAATTAATTTGCTGCAAAAATTTCCTGGTTTACAGTATAAATGTAGGGCCACATTTAAAAATATGTTTGTTTCCCCTCTCCCGACCCTAAATTTCAGAGGAAGGTCGGTAGGTAGGTAAAAAGTTTTTTTTTTTTTAGCTAGCAGAATTTTATTTATTATGAAATTCCCATAACCATTAACAATGCCCGATACCAAACGTCGTGAAGCACATCATCCATGTTTCCTCATCAAACTCGTATAGTCAGTTCTCGCGTAAATTCTGCTTTGATTGCCACGTTTTGCAATTAGGGAAGGTGTCGATATTTCGGACAGTACTTCATGTATTTTGGAAATGCTCATTATCTAACCACTAAACTTAGGCATTGGACTACATGTATACATATTGGTTGATTCGACGAACATTGGGTTTCATCAGAATTTTCTCTGCTATTTATGCCACATACTAACACTTAAATAAAGTTAGGGAGAATGTTGCAACTATGGACAATGGTGTTAGTTTTGGACACATGGTGTTATAAAATTGGTAAACTCGGTTGCTGTCTTTTATTTATGGTTCACTGACATTTTATGCTTTTGTTTTTTGCACATTATCTTAATTTGTATATGATAGTGATTTTGATTATATTTTTAAATGATATCGGTAGATCTAGTTTACCAGAAAACGTTTCAACGGGACTTGATTTTGCCGATCAAACAAAATGGATGCTGACATCAACCAATCAGAGCTGAGTTACACATGTGCATATAATTAGGTGTTTTCCAGTTTGTAAATATAGCATTAGTTCAGAAATAAGTTAAATTGAGAATGCTTCTGATTGACTGTCAAAAATATCGCATCCGTCCGAAATATCAACACTTTCCCCTACTGAAGAACACAACTTGCACACTGGATGCCCCGAATTCTCTTGTTTCCTCGCTCCTCGTATAGACAACATTTCTCCATCTCGATCTTGCAGATCACTAGTCCGAATTGCGAGCCGAATTCAATGTTAAACTCACTTGTAACTAATCAATAAAACAATCATGATTCTTGTACTTATTAATATCGATTAAAAGAAAATATCAATCCAAAATTCGATATTAAACAGAAACCAACAGTTGTAGTCAACCGAATTTTCACTGCCATTTGAGCAAACGAGTCTCGTGACTCAAAACAAAGCTCGACAGTTTGATAAAATGTTTTCAAGAGACTGTTTATGTGATGAAAGAACCCATAAAATCGATATTAGTAAGTACAAGAAGAATCGTTTTATTGATTAGTTATGAGCTTAAAATTGAATTCGGCTTGTAAGTATTTGAAATCAGACAGAGAATGCCGCCTCCAGCTGGAGGCGGCGAAATTTCTAGATTTCGGACCAGAACACCTCCTGTATTCGTATTCTTATTTTTTAATTTTGGATCGAAACCAAAGAAGATATAGAAAATTTTTGTCATTATAAAATACTGATCTGCACCAGAAACGACCTTGAAATTTTCTTAAAAAAAAAAAAAAAAAAACTTCACCAGAATGGCGTAATAAAAACTTATGGGTCGGTGTGAATTTTCAGACTCGGTCGGGCGAGGGGAAACAAACAATATTTTTATTTTGGCCTAGTGTTTTGTACTTTTTAAATTTGTCTTTGGAACATTCCTTTTTCCACTAAAGACACCATTGAATTTTGAGGAAATATCCAAATTCAGAGACCGCTATTGATCTGTGTCTTTGTATAAACTAATATACGTCTTTGCGTATTCTCAGTCAACATCTGGGGTCACGTAATAAAAGGTTTAACTAAAAACCAACAATACACAACGCACGACAATGTACCTATATATGATGTCACACGATAAAAAGGTATAACTAAAAAACAACAATAACCAACACAAAACAAAGTACCTCATAGTATACAAAGGTATGATTAAAAACCGACAATAAACAGTGCACCATATTACATGTACCTATACATGTATTAACAAGATTGGTATTTTACACAAAAAACGAATTAAAACAGACTTAATGAAATTAAGTCTAAGTACATACTAAGTCATGCATTCACCTGACATCCAATGTCATATAATACATTTATTACAACAACACATTTTATATATAACTCCAAAGAATCTGACAGGAAGTGAAAATAAGGTATGAAATGTATTTTTGTAGCCAAAGATGTGTTATTCATGTGATTCATGTTTTGAATTTTTACTAGTCAAAAATTGTTCAGGGCTATTTTTACTTGAATAGCCCTTTTACAAAGTTTTCTAGTCATGCTAGTCACTCATAACTTGTTCATATGTTGTATTAGTACCAATAAATGATTTGTTTGTCTGTTTCTTGTGTGTTATAAATTTCAGGAATTTCCAGAAAAAACAAGAGGTACTGTGAGCAATGCTCACTAAGAATACCCCCCGCTTACCCCAATCTCCCAAAGGGTGTTCCATGCGATGAAAAAAGCCGTTAAAGAATTTAAATGGAAACCATATTGCTACTTCGATGTCCAGTGCATGTGACCTTTGACCTTTTGACCCCAAAATCCATAGGCAACGTCTTCATCCCATGGGTAGTCCATATGTATGATATGGTGACTGTAGGTGGAAAGGATAACACTTTAGAGCTCGGAAACCATATTGCTACTTCAATGTCCAGTGTGCTTGACCTTTGACCTTTTGACCCCCAAAATTCATAGGGAACATCTTCATCCCATGGGTAGTCCATATGCATGATATGGTGACTGTAGGTGGAAAGGATAACGTTTTAGAGCCCGCAAACCATATTGCTACTTCAATGTCCAGTCCGCTTGACCTTTGACCCAAGCGATGTTTTGAGTAGGAAAAAAAAAAAATGTATCACACATAGAAATATTAATTCTTAATAGATGCGAAATTAATGGTTTTTGTACTGATTTGAATGGGTATTAAATGGAAATTGAAACCACATCAGATATGCTGCCGCACAGGGGCAAAAAACTGCAGGTATTCGCGGAAAACTTTTCTGGTGCAGAAATATAATGGTTTGAACACCAAATTAATTAAAGAAACATTTATATACTGGTAACAGTGATTTCTTATTTCTGTCTCCAACTTCCTTTATTGTGGCAAATTTTAAGATTTTTTAAAAATATTTGTTAGAGTCTCGCGTGTATTCGGAAAACAAGAGATGTTTATAAAACACATATGCCATGCCCCCCCCCCCCCCCCCCGGTGCAAAATTGAAAAGGGTTAAACATACACATCATTTAACTGATAGTAGTATCATCAATTCAAAATATTGAGCAGGCAATATCTTCCTTTGTCAAGAGTGAATTGACCATGTGACCTAAAAATCAACAGGGGTCATCTACTCCTTATGCTGTACCAGTGTACCAAGTTTGGTGTCAATCAATCAAATAATTCTTAAAATATAGGAGACAGCATATTACTATGTCCAGTTCAACAATTGACTTTTGACCTCAAAATCAATATGGGTCATCTTCTCCTGAAAATGTACCAGTGTACTAAGTTTGATGTCTGTCAAGCAAAAGGGTTATCAAGATATTGAGTGGACAGTATATTACTATGTTCAGTTTGACCTTTGACCATGTGAACTCAAAATCAATAGGAGTCATCTCCTCCTGAATATACACCACTGTACTAAGTTTGATGTCTGTCAAGCAAAGGGTTCTCTAGGCATTGAATGGTCAGTATATTCCTATGCCCAGTTTGAGCCTTGACCTTTGACAATATGACCTCAAAATCAATAGGGGTCATCTACTCCTTAGGATGTACCAGTGTGCTAAGTTCGATGGTTTTCAAGCAAAGGGTTCTCAAGATATTGAGCGGACATTATATTCCTATGTCCAGAGTAGATTGACTCTTGACCTTTGACCTGAAAAACACTAGGGGTCCTCTTCTACTCATAACCAACCCACATATGAAATATCATTATCATCAAGTGAATGGTTCTCAAGATATTGAGTGGACAACACATGGTCTACAGACCGACAGTTGCAAAACAATATGATGACATCAAAGGCAGCTCAAATTCAAATCACTGAATTTTATGCGAAGTTTGGGTTAATTATCACCAGTGTAATTCTTCACGAATTGGAACAAAATTGAATTCATCGGTATTTGTTTTTAATTGGCATACGCAATATTCCATATATGTATACAATATTATATGCATGGTATTAAGTTGGAGCAAAATGTAATTTCATAGGTATACTCAGGAAAAAACGCAATGTTTCTGAGAAACTAGAAACAGAACTTCAAAGGGAAGATAATTATGATACGGTTATCAGTGGTAGGGCATTCGTTTTGTAACTGGGAGGTATAGTGTGTTCGAACCCTGCTCATGACATGACACGTCGAACCTGAGACGTAAACATATATGTGCTCTTCGACAAATGCTCGACAAAAGTGAGAATCACAGATCTTTCAGATAGGCACCTGATGCCACCTCGACTGTGTCCAGGGGTCCATGTTTGCCCTACTCTTTATTTTGTATTCTTTATAGAAATTACGCAAATTCAAATTCATCACTATTCGATATCTTCAGCTTTTCGTGACCTTTAAAAAGAGGTTCGGTGTCACAACAGGTATTGGCACGTTAAAAAATACCAATGCTATAGCCTTAAGTGCTAATCATAGGTTTTATATGTGGTACTTCACATACAGCTGATGATTTCTCAATTTGAGAGAAAAGTTCTCGAAAGGACGTAAAATAAACAAACAAAACATGAAAAACTTTTAAAGTCAAAATACTTCTCTCTCTCTCTCATAAATATTCCATGCCTCAAACAGACCGTCTCTCATACACATATTCACACACACTCTCACTCACCACTATCAGGCTTCTCCACAAAAAATTGTCAATGTGTTCGGTACTGTACAACTGAGCGATACAAAGCTGGTACACCCCAACACTTGGTTTGCGCAATTTAATGTCATTGTATCCACTTTTGCCCAAAGATACCCTCTTAAAAGTTGTGAAATACAAAAATCATTCGATAGTTTATACAAGAGAAATAAAACTTAACACTTGCTAACCAACCCCTGACCCATGATACAGTGGAACCCTGTTATTACGTTCCCCCTTTATTACGTTAGTCCGCATATTACGTTGGAATTTCAAAGCACAAAACCATTTCTTAACAAACCTATATAAAATAGACCTCGTTATTATGTTGTCCTAAAATGCCGGGACTCTGTATTACGTTGTAAAAATTCCGACAAAAACGTAATAAACCCCTAATTATTCAATAGTGGTTTTCAAAATAATAAGCCATTCACACCTTGACTGCCTGAGGCAGTCACTACCTAAATTTCCTGGTCTGTTTGGGGATTAGAGACGCTTGACTTATCACGCTTCGATAGATCTAGCGACATCAATACAGGTGAATACCCAGTATAGAAGCCAGTGATAAACAATTAAATAATGTTTATTTAGAAATTGTACTCTATGAAATTTACTTCATTTTTCATATTTTAATAATCAAAGAAATAATTTCTTAACCACCTACGTGTTCAGCATAGTGTGATTACGTTCGTTATTAAAACCCTATTCACGGACAGCTTTGGTACCAAACAAGAAAGACAAGATTTATCGTAGCAATGTTGCAACCGCTTGGGTAACTGCTTGGACATAGGTGACTAAAGGTGTTCAATTAAAAAAACTGTTCGTTGTTTGGACATGCAGCTTGGGTGTTCATAAATCTCGTCCATACATACACCAATCTATCGGCCGATTCGTGCACGGCATTTATCTCAGTGAATACTTTAAAATTTACAATACTAGACTTTTTATGAACAGGTAGACTTATAAAATTAATTTAGTTCATCATGTTTAAGAAAGACAGTCTTGATAAAATAAATTGATGGTTCTATGATCAAGCTTCATTGATGGCCAGTTATTTGAATGGTGATGACACCCAAGATACTCTTCTCTTTACTATCATGCTTGGGAACATCTGAAAATAGACATCTATTCAGGGGTTATAAATAGTCATTCATACATATTGAATTTAAAGAAAAGGTGTATTTCACATTTATTTCACTTCTATGGGTGGTGCCGCACTATCTAAAATTGCTTCTGTGAGTGGTCCCTCATTACATTTTTATGCTTCTATGGGTGGTTACCCAAATTTTAAAGTGCCTTCCCCGGGTACCTCATATGTTTTAATGGAACAGCCCTAAGTGAGAGAGCTTTGATATTTCACATGAGTATTCCTTGTGACAAGGCCTTTCCGTGGGTACCAACATTTTTTACCCTGTCACCTTGACCTTGGAGTTTGACCTACTTTTTGAAAACTTTAACCTTGCAAATACCTTTTGAACAGTAACTGATAGAGCTTTGATATTTCACATGAGTATTCCTTGTGACAAGACCTTTCCGTGAGTACCAACATTTTTTACCCTTGACCTTGGAATTTGACCTACTTTTTGAAAACTTTAACCTTGCTAATAACTTTTGAACAGTAAGAGATAGAGCTTTGATATTTCACATGAGTATTCCTTGTTACAAGATCTTTCCATTGGTATTGAACCTATTGACCTTGACATTTGACCTACTTTAATTTTTTTTTTTTACATTGGTCATAACTTCTAAATGGTAAATATTAGAGCTTTCATATTGTACATGAGCATTTCTTTTGACAAGATCTTTCTACTGGTACCAAGATATTTGCCCTTGTGACCTTGGCCATCTTCGGAATTGGCCATTTGTGTTTCACAAACACATCTTGTTGTGTTTGTCAATGTTTTCGAGAAGTCACCCCCCCCCCCTTTGTTAAAAACAAGAGGCCCATGGGCCACATCGCTCACCTGAGTCACCTTGGTCCATATCAGAAGATTTTCCATATCTATTTGCATGTAAAACCGTAGTCCCTATTATGGCCCCAAACCTTCCCCTGGAGGCCATGGTTTTTGCAAACTTGAATCTACACTATGTCAGAAAGCTTTCATGTAAATGTGAACTTCTTTGGCCCAATGGTTCTTGAGAAGAAGATTTTTAAAGATTTTCCCTATATATTTGTATGTAAAACTTTGATCCCCTATTGTGGCCCCATCCGACCCCCGGGGGCCATGATGTTAACAATTTATAATCTGCACTATATCAGGAAGCTTTCATATAAACTTCAGCTTTTCTGGCTCAGTGGTTCTTGAGAAGAAGATTTTAAAAGATTTTTCCTATAAATTTGTATATAAAACTTTGATGCCCCCTTGAGGCCCTATCCAATCCCCGGGGTCCATGATTTTAACAAACTTGAATCTGCACTATATCAACAACAAAAAACCAAAAGAAAAAAAACCACAAAAAAAACTTTGACCCCCCTATTGTGACCCCATCCGACCCCCGGGGGCCATGATTTTAACAATTTAGAATCTGTACTATATCAGGAAGCTTTCATATAAATCTCAGCTTTTCTGGCTCAGTGGTTCTTGGGAAGAAGATTTTTCCTATATATTTGTATGTAAAACTTTGACCCCCTATTGTGGCCCCATCCATGGCTTAGATAAAAGGGAAGACGATGCAGAAGGTGCATATATACAAGTTCAAGACATAGATATTTTAAATTTTGCATGATGTTCATTTACAAAACCTGTTATGCAACCTCTCAAATAATTCATTATGCTATCTTTTAAGCCTCTGTACCAGAGAAAAATCCAGAGATGGCCCTCAAAGAAGTTAGAAACAAGATGAGAGACCGTCTCAAGTTGTTTAGGTCTGGAGCCACCTTCTCCCACCCACGAGTCGAAGAAATAGATCTTTGAACCACTCCAGGTTACCCGTGACATCAAGATAAACAAAATTCAACTTCAGGGACAATTTGATAATACCTGTTTAAATTTTTTTTTTTTAGCTCACCTGGGCCGAAGGTTCAAGTGAGCTTTTCTGATCAAAATTTGTTCATTGTCTGTCGTCGGCGAAAACTTTTCATATTTTCATCTTCTCCAGAACCACTGGGTCAATTTCAACCAAACTAAGTGACACAAAGCACCCTTGGGTGAAAGGCTTTCAAGTTCAAATGAAGGGCCATGCCCCTTCAAAGGGGAGATAATCGCAAAAATACGGTGGGGTCATTCAAAAATCTTCTCAAGAACCACTGGGACAGAGAAGCTGAAATTTACATGAAAGCCTCCTGACATAGTACAGATTCAAGTTTGTTAAAACCAATGACCTGGGGGGGGGGGGGGGGGGGGGGGGGGTTGGATTGGGTCTCAATAGGGGATCAAAGTTTTACTTACAAATATACAGGGAAAATCTTTATGAAAATTGTCTTCTCAAGAAACACTTGGCCAGAAAAGCTGAGATTTACATGAAAGCTTCCCGACATAGTGTAGACTCAAGTTTGTAAAATTCACAGGGTTGTCACTAACGCAAGAATAGGATCACAGAAATTTCATTGGGGTTTGTCTGATATGGCGAGTCCCGCAGACGTGTCTCGGACTCTGAGTAAAAATCATAATTTTACTTAGAAGCCCTGATTTGTGTATTAATTAAAACTCATAGGAAAAAATCTAGGTAAAACGTTACGCTCTAATGTGAACCGAGATGATACCACCGAGTTCACAGTGTCCCAATCCGACTTGTTTGTTTAGTGCAGTCAATTAGGTGCAAATTAGAATATAATATTGAAATTTAGATACAAAGTAAAAAACATTTTGCCACTCACAGGCAGTTATTTATATATGTTTCTTTTTCTTTTTTTTTACAAATCAGGATCTATATTTAATTATAAATATTTGTCTTCCGGTAGCCATTTTTATTGGAATTGAAAGTAGCGTAGTTTGTAAACTTTGGTAGATTTTACATCATTTTACAAACAAAATTAGTACGCATCTATTTTATCACAATAATTATTTAATTAAAATTTTGTTTAATACTGAATAGGGTTGTAACGATGATAGAGGATTCGGGGAAGTAATTCTGTTTGCAATGGGCAATTAGTTGTATGAGACCGAGTCGTGAATGATTACTTTTAATTTCATGTGTACAAAGTGATCACTGCACTGTTATGCATGGGCTTGGCGAAAATTAACTGATTTTTGCCATTTGTTGAAGATGAAAGTGAACAGAGGTACGACATTAGCTTGTGTTCACTCGGTATAAATAAAGGTGTAGGAAAAATCTAAATGACTCTTTAATTCAACTTTCATGGGACTCGTCAAATTTTCATGGGACTCAAGCTGCTTACAAACCATGATACCGGGACTCGTCTTCAATATTTTCTAGTGACAACCCTGAATCGTGGCCCCCAAGGGTAGGTTTTGGCCACATTATAGGGACAAAAGTTTTACATACAACTATATGGGAAATCTTTAAATATGGACCAAGATGACTAAGGTGAGCGATGTTGCCCATGGACCTCTTGTTTAATTATTTGTTTACGTAAGAAATAGTGCTTTTTAGCTCACCCCAGCCATAATTTAAATGAACTTTTCAAAGTACTTGCGTTGGAAGTTCATATAAGTATTGCTGAAATTTATGTATATGTTAAATAAATTTTATTATCAGATTATCATTTTGATTCATAATTTCATTCTTAATTGCCACTTTTACAGAAAAGATATCACATATCCTGGATCTCGAGTTTTATTCCACAGTAGGGCAAGACCAAAACAGGTTAGTAGGATAAATTGGGACTTTCCAGGAGTCCTGCATCAACTCAAAAAGCAGGATTTTTAGGGAGATCCAATAAAATCCTGCAAAATCCCAGTCCTGTCTACTGGGACTTTCCAAGACATGTCCAGAATAATCCCACTTTCTCCCCTTTCAGATTGCAGGATTAAGTGAGACTTTGCAGGACTATAAAAGGCAAATTTAAGTGTTCAAATTATCCTTAAAAGTCCTGAAATGTCCCACTGCCAATACCGTCCCTTTAATTCCTTGTCAATCTCAGTTTAAAAAAAGCAGGACTTTTCAGGACAATCCTGATAAATCCTGGGATTTTGTCTTGGGACTTCCTGGGATATCCTGCTGTATTTTCAATGGGGAAATTATCCTTAAAAGTCCTGAAATGTCCCACTGCCAATACCGTCCCTCTAATTCCTTGTCAATCTCAGTTTCAAAAAAGCAGGACTTCTCAGGACAATCCTGATAAATCCTGGGATTTTGTCTTGGGACTTCCTGGGATATCCTGCTGTATTTTCAGAGGGGCCGACCCCTGGGGACCATGATTTTAACAATTTAGAATTTGCATTATATCAGGAAGCTTTCATATAAACCTCAGCTTTTCTGGCTCAGTGGTTCTTGAGAAGAAGATTTTTAAAGATTTTTCCTATATATTTGTATGTAAAACTTTGATCCCCTATTGTGGCCCCATCCAACCCCCGGGGGCCAGGATTTTAACAATTTAAAATTCGATTATATAAGGAAGCTTTCATATAAATCTCAGCTTTTCTGGGTCAGTGGTTCTTGAGAAGATTTTTTAATGACCCTACCCTATTTTTACCTTTTCTTGATTATCTCCCCTTGGAAGGTGGCCTGGCCCTTTATTTTAACAATTTAGAATTCCCTTTACCTAAGGATGTTTTGTGCCAACTTTGGTTGAAATTGGCCCAGTGGTTGTTGAGAAGAAGTTGAAAATGTGAAAAGTTAACAGATGGACGGACGCCGGAATACGGGTGATCAGAAAAGCTCACTTGAGCTTTCAGCTCAGGTGAGCTAAAATGCAGATATAGTAGAACACTGAAAACCCCCAGTGCCATATAGTGACACCGGTCATCCGGTTTTATGGTCATCTCCGAGGACCCGTGACATTCACATTTGATGCCGAGCATTTGGCGATGAAACTGTCAATACCTGTTTTAACGACTTAGAACTGATGCGGCCGGGATTCGAACCCCGGGCCTTCCGCATGCGGGACGAATGCTCTAACCGCTCGGCCACCGCGGCGGTGTATATTTATAGATAGTGTGCGTAAAATTTTATATTCGTGAATAACCATTGTAAACTTTCTGACAAATAAATTCTTGTCTTTGAAAAATATAAAATGTTACACTCGCACTAAATACGTCACCGATGTACGTACATACCTAGGTGGATATTGTCGTCTGCTGTTACATGCCGTTTTCCATTTAATCAAATGAATGTGAATGGTAAAAACTAATGCTTGAATCTTCAAGGAATATATCATTTATTAAAAGAATCGTCCATTGTTATATAAACTATTTAAATGTAGTTTGCCTGGTATGTAACATGAATTCTCACAAATCGTCGGTTGGTGCTATTTATACACCTTTCTGTTTACACTATAGTCATAACAAAAATGGCATCCGGTCTGTAAGATAGGCTTAAATTTATCCGGATTTTTATTATGATGATGATTTTAATAAATGTCAATGTGTTTAAATAAATAACTATATAAGCATATATTATTTGAAAATATATTTACTACTCAAATGATTCTCGTTTCCTCTTCAACCGCCACGATCAACGCAAATTGCGTCATGATGGCGAATTTGTTAGCATCTTTCAACTGATATTTTAACCCCTCTTCCATTGTCGCCCAGGATGAAACTAAGAAGAATTGTAAGTTATTTAGTAAATTTTTAATCCATATAAAAATTATTCCGGGCGACGAGGGAAGAGGTGATCAATTTCACAAGTTTATCAATACAAAAACCATGAAAACACCACAAATAGCCTGAAAGCCCTTACTTTATTTGATTATGTACTACGCATGCGTGTAGATGAGTTGATTTCAATATGCTTTTGAGAGTTCCTATAAGTTACTCTTTTAGGAATTTGACAGGAAAATATCTGCAACGCAAAATAATTTTCCTCCATAAACGCTGGGCAGAATTTGGTAAAAACCGTACCTACTCCTTTACAATTTTGGTAGAAGCCTTCCTGCTCTATATCTCTATTCATTTAATTTTTCTTACATATGTGCGGTTCTTGAGGAGAATTTTGAAAACTGGTCAATTTTGGGCAGTTTTTGCCCTGCCCCAGGGTGCTGGAGTCCTGAAATTCACAATTTATGTCCCCCTTGTCCCAATTATTCTTCATACCAAATTTGAAAAGAATTGGAATGGTAGTTATCAAGAAGTTAAAAATGTTCAATTGTTAATGCACCACGACAACAAATTGCAATCGGTCATTTGAGTTTACTCAGGTGACCTAATACATACATGCCAACTTTTGAAAATCCCCATGGGGGATTTTGCGCGCGACGACCTTTTTTCAACGCTCAAAATTCACGACATTTTACCATGAAAATAAATATTTGTCTTTTCAAATAAAATATCAATCTAATCATTATACATGTATCATACATCAAGTGTGTTTGACCATTAACTTTAACAAAACTATATAAAAAAAAAAACTTTGAAAGATATAGATAAGTATTTTATTAAAATCATCTATTCAGCAAAAAATCCTCTCCAACAAATCACATACATATTATCAAATAATACTTAAAGTTGCATCCTTTTACACCATATATACATTGGCTGGTCTATATATCAAAATTTAAATTAAAGCACATGCATTTAGGTGCGACTACAAAGGCGATCTTGCTTGTCTGTAAACAATTTCATGGGCTTGCAGAGTCTGGTGGAACAATCTGCATTGCAACCAGAAAAGGAGTGATCTGCCCTGCTATGAAGTTTGCGAACAAAACCTTTGCACCCATGAAATCTGAAATAATTACCAGGAAAAAACACATCAAAATATACGTTTTTACTTGTAAAATATTAAAGGCTACTTGCTAATATAAAATTCAGTACAGACTTGTGCAAATTACGCATCACAAAGTCTATTGAATATTACACTATATAGACTATGTATTACATCGCTATAGACAGATAGATTCGGGTAGCCTATATTATCATAGTTGGAAAAACATATATTTTACGTACCTTTAATATTGCATATTTTGGATGCTGTCAGCGAGAGGCAAAAATCGGGAATGTCCGATTGTTTGGTGGTGACACTATTATCATTGCCATTCACGTTTGTGTAAAGGATATGTCAATTTGAAATCCGTCTTCTCGATTAATTACTATCAAAACATGCTTCGCACTGTCCAATAAGCACCCCGACACGGGCAGACCAAATAAATTACATCACTCCGATACCATGCGACACAGGTAAACAGCAATGGCTGACTATTGTCCCGATTTCTGATTGGCCAGTTCAGAAATGACGCGGGATTTCAAATTCCGGTTGGAAATGGGGGTTTGTTGTCGTAAAATGGGAGATATTTTTAGAAAATCGGGATTTCGGGGTATTTTTGCAATCCCGATCGGGATATCGGGATTTGCCTTTTCAACTGCTTCAAATCGGGAAAATCCCACACAAATCAGGAAAGTTGTCATGTATGCTAATAATAAAAAAAAGTTCCCATTAGTACCAAGATTATGTTCCTGCAGATGTTGCTAAGCTTACCTTATGTGGACAGGGCACTGTTCGTGGTACATCATCTGCTGGCTTCCTGGGCTTGATTCTGAAAAGTTAAATATTCACATTGAAGATTCATTGTTGGCATTTACCTTCTGGTTTTTTTTACCAAATTGCCTTAGTACAAAAAACAATATTATCATCAGATCATAGTACATAGTAAAACAAGAGTACAGTCAACAGTACATAATACGCCCACAAGAAGCTAATAAAGGGTGTTTTTCTTACACCACGATTTGTAGAACTTGGCTTCAAGTAGTATCAGCAATCATCAGGGTGCGACATACTTTCTTTGCATCGAATAAACAAGACAAATCATGTACTCTCTATGTAATATTTTCACTTGTTATATGATGTATGTGTACCAAGTTTGATGGTCCTTGCCCCAACGAATCGGTCTGCATCCTGCTACTACAACCTTGACCTTAAGAAACAATAGGCATCCTCCACTTGGCATAAAGTGTATGTGTATGTTTGACAGTCCTAGCCCCAACACTTCAGTTTGTATATTGCCTACAAGGTTTTTCTACTAAGTGATACCAAGACCTTGATCTTGAAAAATAATAGGCATCTTCCTCTCATCATGGTGATTAAATATACCAACTTGCAATATCCAGGAGCTTATGGTTCGGTTTGTATCATGACTACAAGGTTTTCCAAGTAAATAATACAGTGACCTTGACCTCTAACCTTGAAAAACAATAGGCATCTTCCTTTCATCGTGGTGATCTAATGTACCAGATTGCAATATCCTGGAGCTTACGGTTTAGTTTGTATCCTAAATAAAAGGTTTTCCTATTAAGTAAAATTACGACCTTGACCTTTGACTTCTGACCTTTAAAAACAATAGGCATCTTCCTTTCATCATGGTGATCTAATGTACCAGATTGCAATATCCTGGAGCTTACGGTTCAGTTTGTATCCTAAATAAAAGGTTTTCCTATTAAGTAAAATTACGACCTTGAACTTTGACTTCTGACCTTTAAAAACAATAGGCAACCTCTTCTCATCATGGTGATCAAATGTACCAAGTTGCAATATTCTGGAGCTTACGGTTCAGTTTTTATCCTGCCTAAAAGGTTTTCCCACTAAGTAATACTATAACCTTGACCTTTGACTTCTGACCTTGAAAAACAATAAGCATCTTACTCTCATCATGGTAATCATATATACTAAGTTGTAACATCCTGGAGCTTACGGTTCGGTTTGTATCATGCCTACAAGGGTTTCCTACTAAGTGATACTACGACCTTGACCTTTGACCTCTGATCTTGAAAAAACAATAGGCATCTTCCTCTCATCATGATGATCAAATGTATTCAGTTGTAAAATCCTGGAGCATACAGTTTTATCTGCATCCTGCCCACAAGGTCCGGACAGACAGATGGATGGACGACGCCATACCATAATACGTCCCGTCAAAATACAAAGCTGGTATGAAATCAATTTTCAAACAAGAGGCCCATGGGCCACATCGCTCACCTGAGTCACGTTGGTCCATATCAGAAGACTTTCCATATATATTTGGATGTAAAACCGTAGTCCCTAATATGGCCCCAACCTACCCCTGGAGGCCATGGTTTTTGCAAACTTGAATCTACACTATGTCAGAAAGCTTTCATGTAAATGTGAACTTCTTTGGTCCAATGGTTTTTGAGAAGATTTTTAAAGATTTTTCCTATATATTTCCATGTAAAACTTTGATCCCCAATTGTGGCCCCCTCCGACCCCCAGGGGCCAGGATTTTAACAAACTTGAATCTGCATTATGTCAGAAAGTTTTCATATAAATCTCAGCTTTTCTGGCTTAGTGGTTCTTGAGAAAAAGATTTTTAAAGATCTTTCCTATATATTTGTATGTAAAACTTTGATCCCCCTTCTGGCCCCATCCTACCTCCGGGGGCAAGGATTTTAACAAACTTAATCTGCATTATATCAGGAACCTTTCATATAAATCTCAGCTTTTCTGGCTCAGTGGTTCTTGAGGACGATTTTCCCTATATATTTGTATGTAAAAGTTTGATCTTGAGAAGATGATTTTTAAAGATTTTTCCTATATTTGTATGTAAAACTTTGATCCCCTATTGTGGCCCCATCTGACCCCCGGGGGCCAGGATTTTAACAATTTAGAATCTGCACTATATCAGGAAGCTTTCATGTAAATCTCAGCTTTTCTGGCTCAGTGGTTCTTGAGAAGATTTTTCCTATATATTTGTATGTAAAACTTTGATCCCCTATTGTGGGCCCATCCGACCCCCGGGGGCCAGGATTTTAACAATTCAGAATCTGCACTATATGAGGAAGCTTTCATATACATCTCAGCTTTTCTGGCTCAGTGGTTCTTGAGAAGAAGATTTTTAAAGATTTGTCCTATATACTTGTATGTAAAACTTTGATCCACAATTTTGGCCCCATTCAATCCCCGGGGGCAATGATTTTATCAATTTAGAATCTGCACTACCTAATAAAGCTTATCTATAAATTTCATCTTTTCTGGCCCAGTGGTTCTTGAGAAGATATTTTAATGACCCTACTCTATTTTTACCTTTTCTTGATTATCTCCCCTTGGAAGATGGCCTTTATTTTAACAATTTAGAATTCCCTTTACCTAAGGATGCTTTGTGCCAACTTTGGTTGAAATTGGCCCAGTGGTTTTTGAGAAGAAGTAAAAAAAAATGTTAAAAGTTTACAGACGGACGCCGGAATATAGGTGATCAGAAAAGCTCACTTGAGCTTTTAGCTCAGGTGAGCTAAAAACAGCTGCAAAATGCATCAAACAGATCTGTAATATCCACTCTCAATTATGTACTCTTACAACCTTGAAATTTAGGTCAAATTAAAGTGAGATCTTAGTTTCAGAAAAGTCAACTTTGTGATTTTTGTTGATTTGTAAATCCTAATTTAATAAAGCATAGCACAAATAATAACACATGTGGCAAATTAACAAGTGTCTATATGATGCTAAGTCATTAATTATAAGTATAGGAAAGGAAAGTGATTTCTTGTCACTGAAATTTGAACAATGACATCAATTTTTTTTAAAAAATTCTTTCAATCATTTCAGAATCCTCATATCATATCTCTTTCGTATTTCATTTTTGGTAAGGCTAATATGTAGTCAAACCTACACTTGCTTATACGCAACTACAAATGTGATGTTTCAGTGACAAGAGATGCCCTATGAAGCATGAACAGCAGGGTGAAGTAGACAGAGGGTGGTTCCCAAAACAGCCAAGTGAGATAAATACCTTGAGTGCTGCAGCAGAGCCGTGTCCCTGTGCTGGAGACTGAAAAAAGGAGACAAATAACAAAACAGATCATTACAAAAGTCTCCCTGTGTCAGCACTCAAGGACGCCTGCACCAAAAAGGTACAATACTACCTACACCACTCATCAATCTAACCAATTCTATAGAAAATAATTCTGAATCAATGGATTGAAATTTACACCTTTACTGATACATGTAAATGAACTCTTGAGACTGTAACATTCTTATGTAGAATGAGCAAATTGCAGGCATTCACCCAATGGAAAAAGAAGTGAAGCAAACTGCATTCGCACACAACATCCATGCTAGCCTTTACAATTCTTTTTCCAGTATTCATGCACATCCCTACCACATCATACATAGGTTGTTTGACCTAGATATATATTTCAACCCTCAGGTTTGTTCACCATCTAGTGATAAATATTTAGCAAAAACAAAAAAATTGAGGAAAGGGAAGTTCTTCAATAGACTTTCCCTTTACAAACATTTTTACGATATGGTTTGTACATAGGTTTTGATGCAATCATTTTCTTTTCATTTCAGTAATAATATGTATACATATCAGATTGTCTGGTGTATGTAATATACATAATCATATAATTAGTACTAGTAATCAGGGTTCGAAATAATCGATGGCCCGATGATCTGGGGCCAGTAAATTATGGATTTGGGATTTGTAAAGAACATGTGCCCTTGTGGCAAGTTAATCTTAATACTTACGAAAATTTCTCAACGATCAGGCTCTTAAATTATCCTATATTAGATGTGTGTGCGTCCAGGTTATTATCGCACGCAAAATGCCTTGATTTCACTTTTTGTTAAGTGTACTATGAAGTAACAAAACGTAGATAAATCCTAAAATGTTTAAAAGAATGAGTTGTCAATCGGCAATCCTCAGATGATTCCTCTACACTTTACACAAAGGTATGAGCCACAGAAGAAGTTCCAAGTTATATATATAATGGGATATATATATAAATACAAGAATGCACATTTCAGATGCAAGTTCCTTTGAATGTGCTGTCTTCTTTTTCAATGCTCTTGTGTGTGTGTGTGCGCGCATATATATATATATATATATATATATGGTGACATTATACTTTTGAAGATGACACCAACTATTTTCTAGGGTTTTAAGTGAAAAACATGAATAAAAATACCAAGACTATTGATGCTAGTTTGAATAAACAAGATTCTAGGCCTAATCATGAAAATTGGGCCAGTCATTTTCATATATAAACTGCTCTGACAGGACAGTAAGAGTTATCAATTGACCAGTAAAAGTTTAAGTTGATGGCCTTAGTGACCAGTGAATGAAAATGATTATTTTTAGCCCTGGTAATGATTATCAATTGACATCATTGCTACAATATTTTTTTTTAATATATGAAGACAAAAACTGCTCACTATATGAGGTGAACATCCACAGGTGAAACTAAAGTGTCACTAGAGAGGGAATCAGCCCATAATTAAAAAGCTACATGAATGTAGCAAGGATTGTTAAATACCTTGCAAATTCAGCCAGCTGTTTAGGGTCACTGAGGTCAAGTCCTGGAATGCCACCTGGTGGCAATTTCTTTCCAGTCATGTATTCTGTGAAGTCAGCATCTGTTTCTGAAACCGAGGCATCTTCTTCTAATTTGATTTTGTCATCTGAGCCTGTAAAATATAATTTCAAAATATATACAGTCTTTTAGGGTATTTTGGGTCATCCCGATTTTTGGAAGTTGTCGGGAGCCATGATTTGAACAAACTTGAATCTCCAATATGTCAGGAAGCTTTCATGTAAATCTCAGTTCTTCTGGCTCATTGGTTCTTGAGAAGATATTAGTTTTAAACATTTTCCCTATATATTTCTATGTAAAACTTTGATCCCCTATTGTGGCCCCAATCTACCCCCGGTGGCCATGATTTGACCAAAATTGAATCTGCACTAAGTCAGGAAGCTTTTATATAAATTTCAGCTCCTCTGGCCCAGTGGTTCTTGAGAAGATTTTTAAATGACCCCACCCTATATTTGCATTTTTGTGATTATCTCCCCTTTGAAGGGGACATGGCCCTTCATTTGAACAAACTTGAAAGCCCTTTAGTCAAGGATGCTTTTGGTCAAGTTTGTTTATAATTGTCCCAATGGTTCTTGAGAAGAAGATGATAATGTGAAAAGTTTACAATGACGCTGACGACAGACAATGGATCAGAAAAGCTTGGTGGGCTAAACAGACTGGAAAACTGATAATTCATGCTATTTTTCAAAGTTCAAAGGCAATAACTAAGTGAAAAATCAATGGACCGGGACCAAATTCAAACTTGATCTGTAACTTATTATGGCAAAGCAATGTACCCAACATCAAATGAATATCTGCAAGAACAGAGAAAAAAGTGCCAAAAACTGGACTGATGGACAGACGGAAAAACCTAAACGCCCCTTCGACTTCATTGGTAGGGGACTAAAAAGCCAGGAAACTTGTTCTACCTATTTTTTCCGAAAAGTAGGTCAAGGATGGACCAATCCAGTGAAATGCAAACTCAACTTGTATTCCTCTGAGAGGAAGTATTTGACTAAATTAAATATCAGGGCAATATCTGTACCTGTAATGAAAAAAAGCCTGGAAAACTGTTTAACCTATTTTTTCCAAAAAGTAGGTTAAGGATAGACCAATCCAGCTGAAATGCAAATTGAATTTGTATTCCTCCAAGAAGAAGTCTATGGCTTAACCCTTGTAGTGCCAAGTGCCTATAGATAAGCAGCATCTGTATATGCCCAGCTGATAAGAGAGTTCTCAATTTACACATGCATTAGAAAATGCTAATTAGCACCTGTTTCTAAGCATATTTTCTGATAACAACCTGTGAATTTTTTTTTCAGGAATGAATGAAGGACAACATTGTGAAGAAAAAACCTGTTTATATGCATTGGTTTAGAAGTTACTCAACAATGAAGTTAAAATTTTCTTTAAAAAAACATAACATTTCATACAAATTTTTAAAAAATAATAATAAATTAATATTTTACCCAATTTATTGTTCATTTTAAAACTTTAATCATTTGTGAACATGATGATATAAATTTCTTTGCTTTAACTTGGTAAAAAATATTCTAAAATTTATATCAAATAATCACAGTCTCAGAGCAAAGTTTTGTCAGTTTAGAACCATCAAAGTATGATGAATACATTTCAAAAATTTCACGATTTAGTCAGAATCACTTGATTCATCTCCTCTGTTGTCTTGCATACGTTGGTATGCTTGCTTATAGTCCTTGTGACTGTGATATATCCTGAAACAGGGGTCCACACACAGTCCAACATGACAGTTCCTGCATTCATACGATGATCGTACGGTTTTCCTCCCATCTCCTGCACACTTCCTTTTCCCAGTAGTTATTGAACATACAGGACATATCCTTAATGGCTTAAACTTCTGGCCCTCTTTTTTTTCTATTTTGGTAAGGAAGTGTCTTCCTGTGAGGCGCTCTATCTCCCTCGGAGTGGTAGGTTCTCGGGCGGTCAATGGTTGTGGGGTAGTTTCAGCGATGAGTGCTTTCACAACTTCCCTTCTGAATACACGGTGAAGAACAGGTTTTTTTCTTTACTTCTGACAATGTTCCTTGTACAGCAAATACGAATTCAAGGTTGCCATCATCAACATGTGGAAGAACACTTTTTTCCACCATTTCAGCGTACGTCTTTTAAAAGCTGGGTATGAAATCATTTGGTCACATCGATCAACAGCGATCAACAACCCTTTTTATACAAAAACAATATATATATATATCATTCAGTGCATATTGACCTCCCATACATTTTTCACCAGACCGACAGTCTCTACATCAGCTGTGTATCATGTGACATAATATCAAGATAAAATCATACCGTGTATGTATAAATCGTTCAATTGGCACGATATCCAGATATCAATGCAAGTTGAAGTTATTATATCGTCAAAGCATATTATTTTCTTAATTTGTAAAGTGTTGGGAGCAAGTTTATCGAGATTTGTAACATGTCTAATTTTTGCATTGAATATGCAAGATGCAGCGATTTTAGCATATACGAAGTTGAATCTAACCTGAAAAAAATGTTTTCTGTTGAAGCCACAACTTGCTCCCCTAACTTTCCTTTTGCACTGAAGTTCACATGTTACACAAATCAAACATCTTTTACTGAAAAACCTCGGGGTGTTGTGCCGATGATGATTTTTTTATGTATGGAAACCCTGTTTATGCAAATGAGTGGATTGTGAAAGTCACTAAACCTGCAGATTATGGGCGATATTGAAATTTCAATATCAAAGAAAATTAATATAACCCATTTGACAGAAACTTTTACATGTTTGCGGTTAATCGTTTGACAGCTGTGGTAAATAACGTAGATATGTAAGTCATGACCTTCGTCATGACGTATTTTTCATTGTGACGTCA
Source organism: Ostrea edulis (assembly GCF_947568905.1). Taxonomy (NCBI): domain Eukaryota; kingdom Metazoa; phylum Mollusca; class Bivalvia; order Ostreida; family Ostreidae; genus Ostrea; species Ostrea edulis. The sequence continues at coordinate 61,924,839 of NC_079168.1, read as the reverse complement.
TGTAATGTGCCAGTGTGGTAAAGTACATTTATGTACAGCACTGGTATTTATGGGGAATGCCTTAACTCGGCCACGTGCTCTACATCACTATGCATTTAGTTTTTCTTACATGTGTGCAGTTCTTGAGAAATTTTTTTATAATTGGTCAATTTTGGGCAGTTTTTGCCCCGCCCCTAGGGCCCCAGGGGTATAGAGTTCTGAAATTTACAATTTATGTCCCCCTTGTCCCAAAGATGTTTAATGCCAAATATGAAAAGAATTGGAATGGTAGTTATCAAGAAGAAGTTAAAAATGTTCAATTGTTAATGCACAACAACCAATTGCAATAGGTCATCCGAATTTACTCCGGTGACCTAAAAAAGTCCAGAAAACTGTCTGACCTATTTTTAGCTGAAAAGTAGGTCAAGGATTGACTAATCCGGCTGAAATGCAAACTGAACGTGTACTCCGACAAGAGGAAGCCTTTGACTAAATTTCAGGGCAATATCTGTATCCATAATGAAGATGTGTTTGTAAAACACAAATGCCCCCGATAATGGCCAATTCCAAAAATGGCCAATGTCACAAGGACAAATATCCTGGTACCAGTAGAAAGATCTTGTCACAAGAAATGCTCATGTACAATATGAAAGCTCTAATATTTACAATTTAGAAGTTATGAACAATGTCAGTGATTTTTCTATATTTTTTTTTAGAATGCGCTACTTCATAAATATGCTAACGGTTCGGTTTGTATCCTGCCCACAAGGTTTTCCTAATAAGTGATATTGCTACCTTGACCTTTGACCTTGAAAAACAATAGGCACCTTCCTCTCATCATGATCAAATATACCAAGTTATAATATCCTGGAGCTTACGGTTCGGTTTGTATCCTGCCCACAAGGTTTTCCTAATAAGTGATACTACGACCTTGACCTTGAAAAACAATAGGCATATTCCTCTCACCATGGTGATCAAATATACCAAGTGATAATATCCTGGAGCTTATGGTTCGGTTTGTATCCTGCCCACAAGGTTTTCCTAAAAAGTGATACTACGACCTAGACCTTTGACCTTGAAAAACAATAGGCATCTTCCTCTCATCATGGTGATCAAATATACCAAGTTATAATATCCTGGAGCTTATGGTTGGGTTTGTATCCTGAATAACAGGTAGCTGGACATTAAATAAACACAGTGATTTAATATGAATTGGGTGACAGGTGCTGTAGATAAACAATGTGTTGCAATGTACAGAGCAGATGTACCTGAGCACAGGAAACAGAGTTGACAGGTGTTAATTAGCATACTCTGGGACCAGAGAGTACCAGTGTACATGTTATTGTTATGAAAACATCACCAACACACCCCCTCAAATGTTTAACAGTTAAATGAAGATTTGAAACAATAGGTAGTTCTTGATAAACTAAAGAATTTGAACAGAAATAGAAAACACTTCCCCCATCATACTATCTATGGCTTCAACAAAACATAGTTTAGGAAATACCACAATTTTCCTCTCACATTCACTTCTTGACCTGCTAAGAGACACAATCATGAAGCCTAGAGATGCTATTTGGAATTTCTATGATATTGTTGAGGACAACAACAAGACCACAGCAAGATGTAAAGACTGCAATGCTGTTGCCAGTGCCAAAGTAATACGGCTACAAAACAGTTTTTAATTTTTAGGCCAAAAATAAAAATATGTTTGTTTCCCCTCACCCCGACCGGGTCAAAAAAAAGGGCCCGGGTCAAAAGTTTTTTTGCCAAAAAATTGCGATGTTTTTTTTTTTTTTATTTCCGTAAAAAAATCGTGTCCGCTCCGTGTCGGTTCTAGACGTTACTTCTGCTTTTTTCGGAAGTTACCGGGATTTATCGATACTTGAAAAAATGGGTGACAGAATAGCGTTGTCGTCTACTGTAAAGATAAAATACAAACACACATCTAAAGTTGTGCCCATAATAGTCAACAGACTCTACAGTTTCTCCAAACACTGTACATGGAATGAGGTTTTGAATGATTTGACAGCGGACGGCGACCATAACATAGACAAGTTGGACGAAGTAACTGTCACCGTGTCGGACAAACTTGCCAACGGTGTAACTTTTGAGCCAGATTTTGAAGAACAGATACAAGTGGTTCACAACTTTGATAAAAAATTGAAATATGTACAATTTGACGTGATAAGAGACTTAGAACCAAATAACAATGTACCAAAAGGTCAAAATCCTCCTACATGTCCTACAGCTTTCGATGTTTTGATGAGAATAGCACACTGACAAAGCTCCCTCAAAAGATTGATGAAGCCTCTCCCAGATTTACAGATAATTTATATGCATTATTATATTTCTATCAAGTAGGTTTGAGATGGTGTATGGCTCATGTCTTAAAGTTATAAATGAGTCTGTCCCACACCATTTCATTTCTTTCTTCAATGTTCCCAAACTTTTGGTCTGGGGAAATTTATGGTAGGGGGTGTAAAAACGGTAAATTCCTAGGGGAAGTGCTGCCCAAATTTTTTTCAACATTGGACTTTGTCATTTTTTCACATTTTAAAGGGTCGCAGCTATACATTTGTGAGGGGGTTGTGAAAACAGAATGCTTGTTGCCCAGAATGTGAGATCTACAATAAAATGCACTGAATGTGACAAACCTAGATGCATTTATTCTAAGCTGAAGTTGAACCCTCGAGATTTAAGAGCCTTGAAGCACACAACAGATAAATATGACTACACTTGCGGGGCAATTTTAGCACCAGAAGGTTTGTATATTTATTGACAATATTGTGATTAAATGACACTAAATAAGACTGGCATTTCTGACAGAACCAAAGCACAAGTATGTTCATTTGTTTATCATCATGATGATCAATATCATAAACAATGGATACATGAACTAAGATGAATATTCACTGTTCAAATCTTTTTAATCAAATGACAAAATGTCAGAAGAACATTAAAATCAATTTTTTTCTCTGACAAGTGTTTTTTTTGTCACTTTCAGGGGATGTTCTACATGGAAAAGTTTTCACAAGACTCCAGCTTGCATGTACCAGTCACATTGAATTTGCATACTACAGCTCGGATGTTGGCCGCAAAGACATATGTGCATATTGTGTTGCAACAGAGATCCAAAAGGACAAGGACTTGTGCAAAAACTTTAAAGTTGTGCTGCCAGTTTGTGACTTGTGTCGTTCAAAAAAATTGGAAGTCCCAAAGAGAAATCCAATTAAGAAAGAGTTAATTCTAGTCTGACAATCAGTTAATTCTAGTCTGATATTCATCCTCTCTAAGTCATTCTTTTTAACATGTTGTTTATGATTTTTGTTTCTACTTGTTTCTAGTCAAGAATAAATGTTTTTTGTTTATTTTCATTTATTTCTTTAAATAATGTTTTTTAAAGAAATGTCGGAGTAAAGAAAACAGAAATTACACATCCAGAGCATTCATATTAGCATACAGATTCAACGCCAGCAAGCCATTCCAGGATTTTAATACATAAAACATTGAAGCTCAACCAATCCTCAACATAGTAGTATAAATGTTCTCTTCTCCAGATGTTAAGCATTGAAGACAATCAGTGCCCTGTTTGACAGATCTGCTTTTTTTCCGACAATACATATAAAATTATATGAATTTTAAAAAAAAAGTATCACCTGCCTGCCTGGTCAGTTTCAAAAACTAGACCCGGGGGAGGGGAAACAAACATTCTTTTAATTGTGGCCTTACATCTTCCCCAATTTAACAGAGTCATTTACATTATTTATTTAATATTATGACTTGCAAGTATATTATAAACTGATAGTGCATGTTATGAATTACAGTATTTACCATAATGGCCACTGAAACATTTAAAATAACCAACAACACAGACTATAATGATCAAACAATTTTCAATCAACCAGTATTGACCGGTTTTAACCAGTATTGACCACCGACCCGGTCAATACTCATATTGACCACTTTTTTGCCAACCCTGGTTACAAACATTATCAATGTTGTTTAAACGCTTGACCCAATAGATGGTTTTCATATGACGTATTTTGACCCCGAGTTATTCCCCTTGGCCGCCATCTTGTAGGTCAAACTGGTGGATTTTCCTCTTTGGGCAACCAATTTCAAACATGTAAGGCAGAAATATATGGGGGGAAATCTTCGCAATATTGCAATTATGAAGTAAAAGATGCATTAACAAATGTATATTAATAAGAAAAACAGTTTATCTCCACCTCAGTGACCAGAATAACAAGGCTGATTTTGGTTGAATAATGAAGGAATCCGGGCATGTTAACCTACAATATGGCGGCCAATGGGAAATAACTCTTGCTTAATCGCTTCGATGGAAAACCATCTATACCATGCAATTTTGTACATCGTTAAAACGTTTGAATGACTTCATCTCAATGTCTAACTAAAAAGAAAACCAAGAACCGAGAATATATTTTTTCAAAATAGTGGAAAAAATTTCTAGGGTCGGTCGGGTTAGCGGAAACACAACATATTTTATCAGTGGCCTAACTATCAAATTTTCATTGAAGGCACATATTTATTTAAAAAAAAAAAACCTACCTATACTGACCCTTTTTTAAAATCAGAGGCGACCTGAAACAAAGATATAAAAATTTTTTGGCCCAATTGACGGACGTTAAACAAACAAGTCGGATTGAGAGCTGCACTTGGTGGTATTATCTCGGTTCACTAGAGCGTAACGTTTTACCTAGGATTTTTCATACTAGGCCTATGCCTATTAATACACAACATCAGGGCTTCTAAGTAAAATTATGATTTTTACTAGGAGTCTGAGACGCGTCCATGGGTCTCACCATTTCAGACAAGCTTGCATCCCAAATGAATTTTCTGCGTCTAGCGTTAGTGACAACCCTGCTACTTTTACGATATATCTAAGATGCTAGAAATGGCAAATTTTACGTTTCATCATAATGGTGAATATGCATTGGTAAATGAGTAATGAAATGAAAATGGTTATATTTATACATATTTTTTGCTGGGGGTTCTGGGGTATGTGGTTATATCCACAAGCACCTATGAACAAAAAGAATGAAATCAAACTACAATAGAATTGATAAGAAAGTTTAATTCATATGTGGTCAAAAACTAGAGAGCTGTAAAATAAAAGTAATGTTTTAAACTGTCACACTCAGGGCTTGAAAATAAGTAAAGGTGAAACAATCTCAGGTTTTTTAAATTCTGTCTGATAAATTTTTAACTTGTCTGGTAGATTTTCTAAATTATCCCTAACCTACAGGACATGGGTGTCTGGTAGTTTTTTATGCTCTTTCGCCAACTCTGTATTGCGGTTATGAAAATGGCATTCTTTTAACACCATTTGACATAATTTAGCACCAAATGTTTTGTTGTTATTTTTTATTTTTCTCTCTCTATAGCCTTCTATGTTGATTGGACAATTCTTCACTGACGTCACAAAATCTGAACTAGAGCCAAGATGGTGAATTGGACAAGGAAGCCATATTGTATATACCAAGGTCGATTACCATTGCTCAATAACATTTGCAAATACTCCAAACACGACCCTTTTATTATGTCCCTAAAGACACCAACATAAAATAAGCGGGAATGGACTTGGTGTATTACACATTTTTTAGATTGCTTAACAAAGATTTCGCATGTAATTCCTGCATTGTATACTAGTACTTAATACAAATGGCCGCCGGTCGCCATTGCCGAAACACCGCCATATTCTTTACATGGCGGCGCCCAGGAAAACATGATGGCCGACACAAAACCAAAACAAAGACGATTATCAAGCAAACTTCGAGTCAATAAACAAAAGTAACAGGTGACAACAACTAATATAGTTAAGGAATGTATTTATCTCGGGGGCGCCTGAAACGGTGACGTCATTATAGATCTCTGACTTCTTTAAGTCATTGACTCAATTTAGAAGCAAACACACACATCAAAAACCATGTTACGTACAAAGCAATTCATAATCATGCCTAAAAATCAATCAATACATAATATTTACGTACCTGTTGCCCACATGGTAACAGAAAATTCCCCTTCCAGTGTCTTTATTTGCACTTGTTTCTGTTCCCATTTTTTCGCCGACGACGGAGAGTCGAGAGTTAACTCCGTTCCTAAACCGCTTAATAATCCACGATTTTTAGTTCCTTTCTTCTTTCCACCTCTACCTTTTCTTAATGTCTGTGTATCTTCAGTGCTTATTTCAATTTCAGGAGCAGGCACAGGTATAGAATCCGCATACACGAGGTTTGGATCCCCTACTACTTCTTCTCTTGTCTGTACAACAATCTCTTCTTCTGGGAGTGGTTGAAGGGCTATCATGGGTTGGACTTCGACAGTCTCATCTGTAGTTTCAACTGTCTCTATCGGCATTTCAACCGGTATGGATTCCACTTCCACTTCTTGAATCTCCACTTCGGATCCGATGACGGACGCCATGTTGGTTTGACTTTAATGGCGGGGATGCCTTCGTTGGGGGTCAAATCACGTAGTTACTTCTTAGTCACATGACATAGATGATCACGTGTCTAGCAGTGGTGCGATCGATCGGTGAGGCGATAAGTCTGACATTAACATAGGTTAGCCTAGACGGCAGACGGAAAAAAGATGGGTGCACGGGTTTCAAGAGAAGATTACGAATGGGTTTACACAGAGGAACCACATGCCACAAGGAGAAAAGAAATCATGGGTAAATAGCAAAACTATAATTTCAACGTATAATTTGCTAGGATGATTTATGACATGTACTTGCAACTGATGCCGCACCGGTATTATCTAATAACATGAATTGATAATGTAGATCTACATACACATGGTATATCTTATTCACGTCAAGGGGAAGAAGGAAGAATCTCTACAATACGTTTTTGTAGAAAAAAAAAATCTGCGAGATTTTGATTAAAGCATCATTTATAAGATAGTTGGTAAAATGGGTAGTAAAAACCGGGCCGGGTCAGATCACCTTCGTAATCCGAATTTTTTAGTTTTCTTCGTTGATTTGTCATTGTTTCTTTTGAAACTTACGGAATATATTTTCAATGATACATTTAGTCTTCGCCACAAATTTTAGCATATAATATTACCTATAGGTAAGGAATTCAATGATTTTATGAAATCTGGTTGGTAAAATGGGTAGCGAAACCAAAACACACATTATTGCATATTTTCTGTATAATATGCATCTGCTGCTGAAAACCAAGCATTTTTTCAATTCACATAGAGTTGAAATTGATACTTAATGCATTATTTGACCATTTAAATGCCTTTTATCTTAATTATCGGCGATTTTTCCAAACCCGGGCCAAAAGGAAACCGGATGCGGTCGACCCGGACCGGCGTTATTTATTCCGATTTAATTGCTAATGCTTTGATTAATTAACCAATAAAAATGGTCCTTAAAAAATATCACCGACTGACAAATTATGTCTACTTTATGAATATTTAAACTGAAGATAGGGTTTATCGCAATTCACCTTTGAATTAGAACGCTTTACCCGATATAGTATTGCGTTGTGTGACGACACAATTGAATGAGACGATTGAACAATTTGAATGACATGTTTGATGTAATACAACAAGAGTTTTCATTGGCCGATTACAGCCCGCCCACTTTCTCGAGCGGATTCAGTGTAGCTGAAGAACTGTACATAGCTCTCTGAAAAGATCCACCTCTTATAAAAACCTTCGATTTACGGGTCACAAAAAGCTGCGGACGGTTGAGGCCTGAAATCGGTGTATTCTTGTGTTGCTGTCTCATAAACTCAATATAAAAAAATCTTAACATATTTTCCTACTATATACTTGCGTCCAAACATACCTTCAAATATTCATTAAAGCCACACACCACCCGAAAACTCGCAGCTTCAAATGATTTCGTTTGTTGACGTAGCCATGTTAGGTAGCCGGTCAATTCGAACTCTTGCTATTGGTATCTATTCATAAAATCGGTTGTAAGTTATGTATTCGCTCTTCATTTATTATCAACACGAAGAATTAATAGAAATTAAAACATTTTTGTACCAGTTTTTGTAATTAGGTAAAATAAGCTCTAGATGAACGAAAATGCTACATAAGCCCATTAGATGGAGATCGGCCGGCGCGGCCGCTCATGACTAATGAAAGCCGCACTGCCGTGAGTTTAGCTTTTTGAATAATTATCATTTAATAGGACTGGGGTGGTATATTATTTAAACAATTTAGCTAAAATATTTGTGGGAAATTAGTACACATCTAGACCAGGGCTTTCAACAAATTTAAAAGTAGGAGGCTGAAATGAAAAAGTAGAAGGCGATCCAATGCGAATGGCGCAGCCGTATCGCACGCTGAGCTATGCTCGGCGCCCTTACGGCTGGGGGTCTGGGGTAAATGACGCAAAATCCTGCATTCTGGCGGTTTCCTGGCACTTAAATGCAGCTTTGAAATTGTCATTCTTTTGCCTGAAATTTTTACTTTTGCCATGAATTTATTGTTTCATATGTGAAATTTTCTGTTCATGCAAAAACTTTAAAAAATTCAACATTGCAAAGTACTAATTTTGATGCAAAATGAAAAATAAAGTGCATCAAGATAACTACATGTAATTATTTTTTGCAATGCTGTATCAATCAATTTTTAAGTGTCTTTGCTTGAATCTCTGCCACCCAAGAGTATAAGCAGATTAAAGTAAAATGTAAGAAGAATATAGATCACAACCAACACCAGTTTTATATAATAAAGCATCAATATATATTATATTTATAGTTGTTCTAATTAGCTGTATTGTCAGCTTTCGTTTCCTAATTTAACGGATACATTGTATGTTATAAAAAAAAGTTTACATGTATTTAATCATTATTTTTTATTGAATTGCAAATAAGAGTTGCACTCCCAATATTTTAAGAATATTCTTCACCAATTAACACAACTCTATATTTCTATTTTCATTTGGTCCCTTAAAGTCTGTTAACTTACACTGGGAGTAATATTTTTCTCCAAGACTGACATGAAACCCATTGGAACCTTTTGCTTTTGCTCACCCCAATATTTTTTAAATAAAACCCAAACAATCTTTATTACAAATTAATAAGTAACATTTAAATGACCTATAATTTTATTTTTCCACAAATTCAAGTTAACAGCTACAGATTTGTTGGTAACATAGCGAATTTGTGCTGAAAAATTCTACTTTCGTTTTTATTTAATACCACATGGGCATTTGCAAATTAAAAAGAATAGCAAGTCTGAAATTTTTCCTGATTAAATTCTGTTTTCGCTTTAAAATTGTTGATTGATATTATACTTGTGTCACTTTCACTTCTGGCCTTTTTAAAGCCGAAACTGAACAGGGTATTTGTTCTCTTCATTCCGTCATCATCATTGATTTTTACGTTCAGGACTTGTTATCTTTCGGAACTTGTCGTCCGTGTTGTCACGAATTGGGTAAATCCGAGGCTTTCCGACTATTGCAATTGACGTATTATTTTCTACACCAACAGACGACCAATCAGGTGCCGGTATTTACCTGAACTAAATTTAACGCAAGTAAACACGTTTTTACATCCTAACGGCCGCGATTTCTGAGTCTACTAAAGTTTGGAAGATGTTTAAAGTTTTATAAAAGTTTTTTTCATTGGACATACATTTTTGTCACTAAAGTAGCCGGCACCTAATGTTACTATAGGCGGCGGAAATCCGCCGGCTACCGGCTACTTTTGAAAGCCCTGCTAGACGCTTTTGTGCCAATATGGAAATGAACCGGGATTCGAATTGACTGGCTACCTAACATGTCTACGAACGAAATCATCAAAAGCTGTGATCGAGTTTTTGGGTCGTATGGGGCTTTAATAAATATTTGAAGGTATGTTTGGGCACAAGTATAGTAGGAAAATATGTTAGGAATTTTTTTATATTAAATTTATGAGACAACAACACAAGAATACAACTTTTTCTCTTTCTTCCTTTGAAGTTTTTTTCCATCTAGCATCTGGCCGTCATGTTTTCAAATGCTGACTACTCCCGTATAAGGGAATTTGGGTGGACTTATACATATGGACCAATGAGAGTTTCTGTTGCATTTCGCAATTGTATTACAAACAGATTCAATTGTGTCGTCACACAACGCAATACTATATCGGCCAAAGCGTTCTGATTCAAAGGTGAATTGCGATAAAGAGGATTATATGGAGAGCAATTAATTACTATGTATATCCTGCCTGATTAAAATAAAAAAAATAATAAAAAATGGTAATTTATTAAAAATTAAACACATTTTAACCATACTAATTATGATCTGTATAATAATGACTTAAAATATTGTATTTATAGTGCTAGTATTCATTTCTTTATTAATAAAAGATATATAATTTAAAAACATCTTAAAACGTCAAGATATGAAGTGTGCATATTCATAATATAAAATGATGGTATTATATATCTAATTTTTAAATGAAACAATTAACAACACAGTATATGTACATCAATTTTATTTTCAAAATGGCACTCAAGTAAGTCTGCATATGCTTGTTAAATTTGAGGATCATGAAAATTGCAATTTTGGTAGGCCTTCAATTTTGTGGCAGTTTTTGCCCTGCCTTTAAGGCTCAAGGGATGTAGGAGTCCTGAAATTTATGTCCCCTTTGTCCCAAAGATGCTTCATACCAAATTTGAAAGGAATTGGAATGAACATACTTATCAAGAAGTTAGAAATGTTCAATTGTTACCACACGATGACAGACGACAAGCAATTGTAATGTCACCCGAGACTTAAAAATCGTAGAAACGACTTTTTAAATCGTAGAAACGACTTTCTAAATCGTATAAACGACTTTTTAAATTGTAGAAAAGTGGTAAGAACCGTGCAATGTCACGTTTCATGAGATCGTGCACGTGATAGCTAACATCCTCATTTTATTCGGAATTTTAATATCTGGCCCGGGTTACCGTATCCGGTTTCCTTTTGGCCCGGGTTTTAATAAATCGTGAATATTAAATATATAGGACTCGCATAACAATTGCTACAGCATTTTGGTGATAAATTATCATAATATTTATCTAAATCATGTGTAGTTTCATTGTTGTGTCACATAGTTCAATCGTAATCGCAGAAAAATGTGTATTTTTCCTCGCTACCCATTTTACCAACCTGAAATAAACAAACGTTGATATTTTCACAGTGAAGCAAAATTATGCCGTAATTTTTGTATCGAAGATCCAATGTATTATACACATTATGATTAAGAAGTTTCACACCAAACGAAAATAAAATAACGAAGAAAACTAAGAAATTCGGATTACGAAGGTGATCTGACCCAGCCCTGACCGGTTTTTACTACCCATTTTACCAACTATCCATTTATAACAAGAATAGATATGAGTTACCCCATATCCAACCCTTACCAAAATATAAGCCCTCTGGCACACAGTTGCTGCAAATTTGCAGCGCATTTGCGGCAAGTTTGCCGCAACTAGTTGCGGCACATTTGCCGCAAGTATACTTTTCGTATGCAAATTTTTCCTCTGGCACACAGTTTATGGCACAGTTGCGGCACACACTTGCTGCACACTTCTGGCACAGTGTGCGGCATATTTGCTGCAAGTATACTTTTCGTATGCAAATTTTCCTCTGGCACACAGTTTGCAGCAAACTTGCGGCACACACTTCTGGCACACAGTGTACGGCATATTTGCCGCAAGTATACTTTTCGTATGCAAATTTTTCCTCTGGCACACAGTTTGCGGCAAACTTGCGGCACACTCTTGCTGCAGACTTCTGGCACACAGTTTGCGGCAACCTTGCAGCACACTTCTGGACTGTCTGCTTGAAATGAAGGGATGCTATATAAACTGTCATTACAAAACAAAAACACAATAACAATTCAATTAATATAATTTCAAGAACAATGGCATATCAAGTAATTAACATATTCAAAAATACTAATTAAAAATTTTTTATTCAAAAACAGAAATGACCGGGTTCTTGTAAAATATGTTATCTATCATAGGAACAACAGTAGAAACATATACTGGGAAAGTGACAAATTAAAGGTAGAATTTTTCAACAACATAAAAGAGAGAGAGAAAAAAAAAAGAGAAGCATTTTTAAAATGTTACATGAATATCTTCAATGTTTTTAAAACATCTATAATGTACAGGGTCTGGAAAATGTTAAGTAAAAGCTGAGTTGGTTACATAAAGTACCATGCTTAAAAAATGACTAAGTTCAACTTCACCATGCACATGTAAATTTTTCAAAGAATGCCTGATCACTTCCGAAAAGACACATGAACATTTACAATGCTTCCATAACAGCTGCTCAAGGTCTGAAGGATGTCAAATAAATGCTGTAAGAGGAGTTGATTACAAAAAATAGGTACCATCTATTCAGGAAATGCTTAAAAAAATGACAAAGTTCAACTAAATGTAATTTTTTTGAAAAACGTCTGATCACTTTCAAAAAGACACATGCACATCTTCAATGTGTCCATAACCACTGTACAAAGTTTGAGGAATATCAATTTAGATGTGCACGAGTTGATCACACAAAATAGGTACCATCTATTCAAGAAATGCATAAAAATGACCAAGTTCAACTACACATAATTTTTTTTTTTTTTTTTAAAGTCTAATCATTTTCAAAAAGATGCATGCACATCTTCAATGTGTTCATAACAACTGTACAAAGTTTAAGGAATGTCAAGTTAGAGGTGCATGAAGATTTGATTACACAAAATAGTTACCATCTATTCAAGAAATGCTTAAAAATGACTTAAGTTCAACTACATATACATTTTTTTTTAAATGTCTGATCACTTTCAAAAACACATATGCACATCTTCAATGTGTTCAAAACAAATGTACACAGTTTGAGGAATGTCAAGTTAGAGGTATACGAGGAGTTGATTACACAAAATAGGTACTGTCGATTAAAGAAATGCTTAAAAATGACGAAGTTCAACTACATGTAAATTTTTCAAAAAATGTCTGATCACTTTCAAAAAGGCACATGCACATCTTCAATGTATCCCTAACAACTGTACAAAGTTTAAGGAACATCATTAGTGAGAGGTGTGAAAGGAGTTGATTACACAAAGTAGGTACTATTACAGGGACGCTACTGTCGCTTGCCCACCACCGAGTCATTCATCATTTTATGAACTGTTTGCACATTGTGCAACCCAACCAAAAATATAAAATATAATTATAACAAGATCTGAGAGAAAACTTAAAGAAACTGCAACAACTTCTAATCTACAAATATTGCATTGTGCAATGTTAAAAAGTTCTCGGTGAAGTCCCACCCTGGCCATGAGAGTACATTTTATTTGGAAACTGCTGCATAAAGAATTTCTTTCAAGATCCAAGAGAAAAATATCAACCCACAGTGGCACTTTTCTGACATAAGGTCAGGTTGTGATTTAAATAGATTTGTGAATTTTGGCCATTTTAGATCAATCATGTCTAATGAAAGCTTTTAGAAAATAAAATCCTTCTTAAACTAGCAAGTGCTATATAAATGATGCTATAAATGCTAGAATTGTGTATACAATTAAGACAAAGGAGTTGACATGATCTTCTGTACATGTAATTAAGAAGGAGGTCTATCATTTGCATAACATGACTGTGCATCAATAACAACAGGTTTCGGCAACATTTGCAGACAAGAATGAAATATATTCAAAAGTCACACATGTAAACTATGCACTTTTCCTCAGAAAAATCTGGAGACAATCTACATTAATTTTCAAATCAGTACTGTGAAGGACTTTATATTCTGATAAATTAATACAGACTTGTGGGCACTTAATTATTAGGGAGAACATTAAACATTTACACAAGTTTCTCCATCATAGATGAACGGGAGAATAATAGGACTATCTCCATGCTGTCTGCACCTTAGAATCAAAAACATGATTGAATTCTGGACCTTCTTCTAATCTTCCACTTGTTCAGTACTTGGTCATCACAATCACATATTGTCCGCAACAGCTCTACTGTCTCATCCATTTGTTGTGATAAACTGTAAATAGTTTTTTGGTTAAGACAGTGCCTTTACTCACAAATACATGTAGCAGTCTCATCAGATTCACTTGGCAAGTGTGTATAAATTGAAATGTCATTCTTTTTTTCATTAGTGATTTATACACATTAATCCAGGCCTGCATGTTGGGAGTTCCAACATATGGCAAGATATGGCAAGTTGAAGACAGCCTATCAACACACCATCACAACTTCTGAATCTGCATGACTTTCATGAAATATATTCTGAAAAAGATATAAAATTTTAAATAATTACGAGATACCATTGGCCCTCCTATATTCTGGGGTGTGTACATGTAATTACCGTCACCCGACACCTGGAGCCACCGATTTTCAAAGCCGAGCAATAATCAATGTTGCGTTACAGCCCATTGGGCTAATAAATGCAATATCTGATGTACAACTGTTAATATCATGCTGACCCAACTTTACGTACAAATTAACTTTATTGCCAAGACAAGACCTTCAATCCATTTTAATAACGTATTAAATGCATTGATGTAGTGACAAAATTGAGATTCCGGAGGTCACATCCCTGATCATAATGCAGTTTAATTTTTCTAACTGGACATCTGGGTTCAAATCATAAGCATTTGAATAAAAAAAAAAAAATTCAACCATTCATTAAAAAACACCATTTACTTAATAAACTAATTAAGTTTTGCAAATATCACCCGAGTAGAAAGTAAACAAAAAATAGCATAAGTATTACGGAAATAGGCCTAATTATTTGTTTGTTTTCCGGCCTTCCCTCCTTTCTCCATTTTTTTTTTAAAGTGCCTATATGGTCCTGTCCAAATGTATAAGAAAAAAAAATCCACGAGGGCTACGATAATGCAACTAGAAGGAGTCTAATCTCATACAAAGGAAATAAAAAAAAAAAATAATTCCACATAATTTCAAAGAATTGAATGAAGCATGAAAAATTTATGAACGTAAACACTGACTTGCAAGATTTGACGCAACAACATACAATATGAGCGATGGTCAGTTTCGTTTTGAACAATATATTAGAGAGTTTATAACTATAAGATACACAGTAATTCACTTACTCAATGACTGGAAGATTCTCCTCAGAATATCTGCATCAACTGATTCAACTCCTGTTCTCGATTCATGTTCAAAATGTTGTTTGGCGCCTGTCAATATCAACTTTCGCGCTCAGCATATATTGTGTGAATCCCACACCCGACGCATTGAACCCGATCTCTATTTACGATGCATAGAGCCGTAAAGCCCCATGAAGACCTACTTTGGTATACAGCTTAGATTATTCTAACTTAGTATAAATTAGCATTCCACAAACCAGAATAACGTATCTGGATAAAATCCTGATATGTAAATTATACATATAAAGGTGGATTTTTACCACTCTCATTTGATTAATTTCAACTCACAAACCCAGTATCTGAACTGTAATCAACAGATATACATGTAAATAAAGAAAAGAAATCTCTCTCTCTCTCTCTCTCTCTCTCTCTCTCTCTCTCTCTCTCCATTTATTTAGATATAGAAATTTTTTTCTTCACATTTTTTTCTAATTAACTATTACCCTTTGAACATCTACAATTCAGACAATGCTATATAAAAGGAAAACCATTGTAAAGTACTATGCAACCCTGTCAATGTAGTTCATGCTAGAAGGTTTTTTGAATTTTTACATGAATGTTTTGAATTGCGCACCAAAAGTAGAGTGCTATAACTACATTTAATTTTTACATGAATGTTTTGAATTGCGCACCAAAAGTAGAGTGCTATAACTACATTTAATTTATGTAATATGCAATACTAAATTGTATACATAGTCTTATATCACAGGTACATATCAAATATATACTTGTATTTACATATATGTAAATGAACTGTTAGTAATTAGTTTATTGTCATTATATATCTCATATTGTGTAACATGATTGTATGCCAACATGCTTGGTGAATCAATAAATAATTGAAATAATTAGATTAAAATTCAGATACCTGTGCATTTACATCTTACTTTAAAGGGGCATTAGCTGTGAAAGTGATGGCAACTATTTTTTTCTCAAAATCTCTCGATGATATTGAAATACATATTGATGACTAATAAGAACATATATTTTTTATTATGTACAAAAACAAGAAAATTAATCCTAATAAAACTATATTAGATAACCGCTTTTAATGTAAAGAAAAAGAAATATATATACGGAAGAAGTATTCACTGCACCCCAATTAAATCATTTCTCAAATAAAAACAAAAACAACAAATACATTTTGCTGACAGCATGCAAAGGTAACTAGAGAATAATTATACTGTCTCGCAAGACAATAATATTCAATCACCAAAATCACATATTCTTTTTCAAGATGTTAAAAGGTGTTTGAAATAATTAAATACAAGTGTAATTATTACTTTAATATATAATATCTATTATAGGGCAACTTTCATTGAATTCAATATTTGGTGACAAAATGACCGCTAATTCCCATTAAGACAAGAAGATCGATGGAAGGGGTGCGAGAAATGTTGCATATGTTCTATTATAGAAAATGTTGTGATGGATATATTGATATGGCTCTTTTATTCGAAATATTCAAGAAAAAGTCGTGAACTTTGGTACCCTTACTGTTTCAGTTCTAAAATTTTAAGAAAAAAGTTGTGAACTTCTGGCACACGTTTCTGAAAACCAAAGAAAAAGTTGTGGTGCACTTCTGGCACACAGTTTTGATTCTGAATACCAAAGAAAAAGTTGTGGTGCACTTCTGGCACACTGTTTCATTTAGGAAAAGTTGTGGTGCACTTCTGGCACACTGTGTACTGCTAGTGGCACACTGTATGCCGCTAGCGGCATTAGCTGCACACTTCTGGCAAACAGCTCTGGCACACTGATTTGTTTGCCGCAAACTTGCGGCAAATTTGCAGCAAACTTTACATTTTGGTAAGGGAAGATATTCGACTTTTAATTTACTTGAATTTTCACTATGCTCAGCTGATCTCTAAGAAAAGACTGCACTTGTTATGAAACTGGTGTATAGTCCTTCATGTCCGTAGCAAGTACTGTCACCAGTCTTTTGTCACTAGCAAACAGTGCACACACCGGTGCTTGCAAGACATATGAAAAAATGGATAGATGGCACAAATACGGTACAAAGATATTTATGCTTTTTTGTCGAATGATAAAGAAGGAAATCAAGGAAGTTGGGGATTAGCAAATTTATTAAAATACAGCAGAAAAGTATAGCTTTAAAAATACTACATGAGAATGCGTTTACCTATTAATACAACTTATTGGGGCACATACTTTGTGCAGGCTTAATTTTTGCTAAAAATGATCATTTTTATCACAAAATTTCCCTATCAAACCAGACTTATTTCATCATTCTTCCCAAATTTTTCCTTTTATATCTGTATGGAAATTCAAAGCAAATTAAGACATGAAAAAATTGAAATCTCTCGGAATAAATACAATTGTACTCTAATATTTACCATGTAACAAATTAATGTGAACTTTAGAATGGCAAAAACAAGAAGGATTGATGTAATCTACACTTTCTCCAAATTATGTGTATGGTATAACCTTAACAGCAAAGAAACCCTTAAAAAAATAAATAGACATGTATATGTCACACTGAATACATTGCAAATATCTTCAATCTGGTGACCTTCACCTTTTAATTGTGGTCTGAATCCAGGTGTTGAGTGTTGTATACGCATTATCCGTCATTAAACAACAGGAAAACCCCACATAAATTAATGATTAACATTCTCTCTCAGAAGAAATTGTATGATAATTAACGAACAATATTCATCAAAGTAATATAATTGTTGCAATAGTATAATCAATCGGGAAAAAAATTTCAATCGAAGAATGACCTATATTTCGTGAAAAGACTGAGGTCAGGGGATCAAAGTTTTACATACAAATATATAGAAAAAATCTTCTTCTCAAGAACCACTGAGCCAGAAAAGCTGATTTTTACATGAAAACTTTCTGACATAGTGCAAATTCAAGTTTGTTCAAATCATGGCCCCCGGGGATAAGATGGGGCCCCAAGGAGGGATCAAAGTTTTACACACAAATATCTAGGGAAAAACTTTAAAAATCTTCTTCTCAAGAACCACTAAGCCAGAAAAGCTGAGATTTACATGAAAACTTCCTGACATAATGCAGATTCAAGTTTGTTCAAATCATGGGCCGCGGGGGTTGGATGGTACCACAATAGGGGATCAAAGTTTTACATACAAATATATAGGAAAAATCTTTAAAAATCTTCTTCTCAAGAACCACTAAGCCAGAAAAGCTGAGATTTACATGAAAACTTCCTGACATAATGCAGATTCAAGTTTGTTCAAATCATGGGCCGCGGGGGTTGGATGGTACCACAATAGGGGATCAAAGTTTTACATACAAATATATAGGAAAAATCTTTAAAAATCTTCTTCTCAAGAACCACTAAGCCAGAAAAGCTGAGATTTACATGAAAGCTTCCTGACATAATGCAGATTCAAGTTTGTTCAAATTATGGGCCCCGGGGTTTGGATGGGGCCACAATAGGGGATCAAAGTTTTACATACAAATATATAGGAAAAATCTTTAAAAATCTTCTTCTCAAGAACCACTGAGCCAGAAAAGCTGATTTTTAGATGAAAACTTTCTGACATAATGCAGATTCAAGTTTGTTCAAATTATCGCCCCCGGGGGTAGGATGGGGCCACAAGGGGGGATCAAAGTTTTACATACAAATATACAGGGAAAAACTTCTTCTCAAGAACCACTGAGCCAGAAAAGCTGATTTTTACATGAAAACTTTCTGACATAGTGCAGATTCAAGTTTGTTCAAATCATGGCCCCCAGGGGGTAGGATGGGGCCACAAGTGGTGGGGGGGGGGGGGTAAAAGTTTTACATACAAATATAGGAAAAAGCTTTAAAAATCTTCTTCTCAAGAACCATTGGGCCTAAGAAGTTGACATTTACATGAAAGCTTTCTGACATAGTGTAGATTCAAGTTTGCAAAGGGTAGTTTGGGCCATAATAGGGACTAAGGTTTTACATGCAAATATATATGGAAAGTCTTCAGATATGGGTCAAGGTGACTCAGGTGAGCGATGTGGCCCATGGGCCTCTTGTTCTTAAAAACGTTTGACTTTAATTTTGTTTTCTCCCACGTATTACATACACATTGATATTCTATACATTTGTTGTAATCCTGTATCTGCTGATCATGAATGGAACTATATTTTTTCAGAGCAATTGTGTGAAGAGTACCTGAATCCAGTAATATATCTTGAATAGATAGTATGCACTGATCGAATATATTAAAAATCTATAGACTCTTAAGTGTACATTTATTTTGTATTAAATATGTTAAATGTAGGATTAGTTAAGAGTTCAGAAAACTGGTCAAAATTTACCGGACAAGTAGATCTGTTGTGAAGTGCTGTTAGCAGATAGGGAAATAATAAGTTAGTAATGGTGATGGGTAATTAAAAGTTACAACCCACATGATCTCTAGAAGGGACAGGAGGATCCGTCTTCGTCCAGGGTATGACAGATTGTAACGTTTCTCTATTAATAGATCTGATTCCCTAACATAATTACACTACATTCCTCCCCATTTTAATTAAATTCCATCATATATGACATAAATCAGAATATCCGACTTAATGTCACCAAAATAAGATATATATATATACAATGTTGTAACATTATAAACAGCTTTTAAAACCTATATTTACATTTTAGAAGTATTTTAATATCAGTGTACATGAATGATTTGTAATTCTTGCGGACATTTGGTCTGGGCTAGCTTTACCAGACCAAAAATAATTTTACCAAACCAAATTTTCTAATGTGCGAAATTCAGTCTTTTTGCTTAACGTTTCTGACTACAAGCCTATAGGGCAAGTGAGAGTACAACATTTCAATTTAAAAGTAAATCATGGGATCTCTTGTTTAGAAATTTAAAATGTAAACCATAAAAGAAGTAATAATTTCTTCCACTCTCAGAGAAATAAATGACAAAATCTTTTGATTTATTGAATTACTTTTATTGGGAGAACTTACATTTTTTCCAAAAACCCTTAAAATTTGCATCATTTTATTAATTTCACCTTATTAGAAATGACAGAAAATAGTAATCAAAGTACTGCAAGTACTGAAAAGCACTAAGCTGACTTTATGAATTCTGTTTGTAATGTTAAGAGGCCGTCCACGGAGATATCAGGCAGTAGCTATAATACGGCTGGCACATGCAATTCCCCAAAATTTTATTCATACCCAATAAAAGTTAAGGTCATGCATACGCCAATTTTATCGTATGGAAAGTGAATTTCACAAAAACATTGTTAGATGCCAAAACTTGGCCTATTTCATAAATTCGAGGACACTATATAATCTATAGAAAATGATCATTTTGTAAAGTTAAATGATACCCAATACAATAAAATTTGTCCAGAAAGTATAAACAATATTTGAAGGAAATTCCTTAATAATTAAGATGAAACAATAAAATTGCTGGGAAACAATGCTGTTGTTGAGCATTTACTGACAGAAGTAGCCAAAAAGCCAGTAATTTGAGTTACCTCCCTTGGCGTAAAAAAATGTAAAATGATCCGAAACTTGCATAAATTGTAATTTTCGAAGAAAACAGTATTTATTTAGAACATTTTTCACTTATCTCAATTTTTTTTATCAAGTGTAAACGTGGAATTAATTTTTTTTTTTTTATTTGATGGTGAAAAATAAATATTGAACCCGGACCTTATCAAAGTTTCGTGGGTAAACAGATATGGCTGATAAGTGATAGAAACGTGAAGTTTTCCTAGGAGTGGTCCTTATTTTAAGGACTTGTCAACCCTTAATAATTGTTCAAAAGCCATAAGTGGATATTCAAGATATTTTAAAGTTGGAACTGCGTGTAATATTAAACCGAGATTGACCCCCTGCTGTACAGATCGAGGTACTTTGAATTCGATGTAAAAGTTTTAACTGTTTAAACTATCGTGCACGGTACAGATGCTTACTAGTATGCCGAGGTCATTGCGATTCTTTGGGGATTTACTGAAGGCAACCATCACCAAATGTAGTTATCTACTACACAAAGGAAAAAAACAGTCCAAATCCTCTCTACTGACAGCAAGTACACCCTTAAACGGCACAAAACACCCTAATGCAGTGTTATTTACAAGCTGTTAATGTGATAATTGTTTGTTTGTCAATTAAATCTAATCTGTTTATGAAATGGCTATCAACTGTTTTCAAATCTTCTCGCTCGAGGTCGCATATGACGTCACAGATAATGGCGCGTAAACTATCGAAGAAAATATGCATATCGCAAGATTTGAATTTCATCGCTTTCAAACTCGAAAACTACGCACACTGTTTCATTTAAAACACATGTAAAGTAGTTTTAGGCATGAAATGAATTAATTTTGCTGAAAAAATTAAAAAGTTTAAAAACATGCGATGTGTCCTTCTGCCAATCTGATGTAGGCAGAAAATGGAATATGGCATGTTATTTCATGAATGCAAAGGGAAATGCTTTACAAGAGAGTCAAAAAATTTCTGGTTAATGCTAAATAACTATCTAGATGTCCCAGAGAAAAGGAGAGGGTGTGTTCTACACCCACCCACCCCCACCCCCCCAACTTCCTCGGGATCTGCCAATGTCAAGTTTGTAATGTGAGTGAATGAATTAAGATTCTTCATGATAGGCAATTGATTAGAATTTGATTTATTGATAATTTTAACTTCATATATGTGTGTTAATTAATTGACTATTATCTCAAATCTTGTGTCAGAAATGACCTCTAAAAATCAACATTGTAAAATTTTATATAATGAATTACATAGGCATTTTTCTGAATGTTCATATGTTCTAGTAATTTTTCATGAATTTTAATCATTGATTGGTTATATCTACTTCATATTTATTTCTATTTATGTAGTTCAACAATCTTCATTTAAGTAGTTGACCTTTTTGCACTTATTGAAAATTTTGAGATTTCAGGTCAACTTTTCACCATCAAACCTTGCTTTTCCCACTGAATTTATTTTTGTAACTTGAAAATTTGAAATACACCTCTTCAAGTTTCTGGTTATACATAATTTATTTCTTTTGAGACATTGTATTGGGTTTTATGAGAACTTAAATTTTGATCATTATTTTGTAAAATATATTGGTGTGAAATATATGCAATTTTAACAATTAATAAATTCATTCATTGGATGAATATACACACAAAAACCCTCTTAGTTATTGCATATAGTGTATATCTAACATATAAAATATTGCTTTTCTCTATTTCTTAGTTATATGACATTTTAGAGCTGTTCACTTTTTTCCAATATTTCGTGACCTTTTTGCACCGAAAATTATCTCAAAGTTGTTTTTCCATGTCGAACCCATACTAAACATGATAGAAACTTTTTATTTGGCAAATTTCATATTGGGTTCAGTAGGAACCTGTGCACAAAGTTTCATGAAAATCTGAGAGATAGCATGTGCCGACCTCTGCCTGATATCATAATGGACACCCTCTTAATGAGCAGGAACAACAGTAAAAAAAAAGTTCATGCGTTATTCTTTATTTTTTAAACTAAATAATACATTTTCTGTAAGGAAATAACAATTATGGATTGGAAACAATGTCCTGAAACTTTTCAACATGATGTCAGAAATATAAACTTTATGATGTTGCTAAAAACAATGGTCACTATAATAATTTTGGTCCCACCCGGAGCTAAAACCCTGTCATTGGATCATGAAATTTACAATTTTGGTAAAGGACACTTGGTCTTTTTAAATATCTATAATCAGAATTTAGTACCAATAGCAGGGTTGGGGTCAATTACATTGAAATGTAATTAATTCAATTACTTTGCTATTTTCTTCAATTCAATTAAATTACATTTACTCATTTTTAGAGCATGTAATTAAATTACAATTACTTTGCAAAAGTAATTAATTAAATTACAAATTACTCTCTCAAATTTTATTAGAAAACTAGTGGTAAATCATTTAATTATATGATGTATGAATGATAACACATTTACACATTTATCTCAGATTACTGTTTCATTCTGTCAGCTATTACATTTGATCATCATCAGTTTCTCAAAGGTGCTATCATTTAAACAGCATCTGTCAGGCCAAAAAACTTTACCTGCAACACTCCGGGATTTCAAAATATCAGAATACTGGAGGTCAACAAGACATCTTCCTTGTTCAGGAACATTCAAGAATGATGTGGCTTTGCCAATTAATAGCAGTTATATTACCTGGGGCTCTGAGAACAATACAGGTGGCTTGAATTCACCTGTTCAATTTTGTCAGTGAGATTTGTACAGCTTTAAAACACATGAACTGCCCTTTGATTGATTGTATCTTGCTTAACGTCTCACTCGAGAATTTTTCACTCATATGGAGACGTCACCAAGATCGGTGAAGGGCTTCAAATTTAGGTCTATGCTCGGCGCTTACGGCCATTGTGTGACATGGGCCATCCGTTTTTAAGGTCATCTCCGAGGACCCGTGACATTCACACCTGATGCCGAGCGTTTGGCGATGGAACTGTCACTACCTGTTTTAACGACTTAGGTGTGTCGCGGCCGGGATTCGAACCCCGGGCCTTCTGCATGCGGGGCGAACGCTCTAACCTCTTGGCCACCGCAGCGGTAACTGCCCTTTGAAAGAGACAGAAAACACAGACAGAGAGAGAGAGTTCTTTGCAAACCACAATGTATACTAGTCTGTGAGATTTGTACAGATCGAGCTTGAATTTCACCACCTAAAGTACAGCGAGTTTGATCAGCTTATATATAGACAAACTGCCGAGAGAGAGGAGAGAGTATTTCGGTTTTAAATACACATAATAAAAAATTGACTCGAGTATCAAACAGACTTAAGCAATATTGCAATAGCATCATGCTAAAACAAATCTCATGGTCCTGGATTGTAATTTAAAGTAATTGTAATTGGAAGTAATTACAGGGGGGTTTTCTCATGTAATTAATTAAATTACAATTACTTGTAATGAAAAAATCTTCAATTACAAATTACATCCAATTACTTCAAAAAATGTAATTAATTACAATGTACTTTTTCAATTACCCCAATCCTGACCAATAGCATTACCACCGTTGCAGTGGTCTAGAGGTAGAGTGTTCGCCCTGTATGCGGACGGTCAGGGTTCGAATCCCGGTCGCGACAGACCTAGGTTGTTAAAACAGGTAGTGACAGTTCCATCGCCAAACTCAGCATCAGGTGTGAATGTCATGGGTCCTCAGAGATGGCCTTAAAAACGGATGTCCCGTGTCAGTATGTGTGGCACACTAAAGAACCCTCACTGCTCAATGGCTGTATGCGCTGAACAAAGGCCTAAATTTTGCAACCCTTCACCGGTCTTGGTGACATCTCCACATCAAATAAAAATTATTGAGAGGCAGTGATGTACTGATTATCGCCGACTTTCGATTGTCGGTCGCTATAACTGAAACGATGTAAATAATCGATTGTCATTTTGAAAATCGAAAATCGCCGACGTCTATATTTTTTTTTTAATAATACGAATATTCCTGCCAAGACTTAACTAAAATTAAAATGGCTGACGAAACTGAATCATCCGATAAGATTGAATTTGAATATGGTTTAATGTCCCGCTCAAGAATATTTCACTGATATGGAGACGTCACCATTGTCGGTGAAGGGCTGCAAAATTTAGGCCTATGCTCGGCGCATACAGTCTTTGAGCAGCCACACCTGCTGTGACACGGGGCCTCGGATTTTGCCTCTTACAACAAGCAAGACTCTATTCTAACCCGGATCCCACAAGAACAACAACAAAAGTCGAGAGATATATCCCTATCCTGGGAAAACCAAATCAAAAGTATCGGATTATTAACTTAAATTTCTAATGATTTTAGACGTCTCCATTAGTGAAAAATTCTCGAGAGAGAGAGAGAGACGTTAAACAAGATAGTGTGATACGATCAATCAATCTAATGATTTTATTCTAATTAACTTAATATTTAGAGTAAAAAATGAAGTAAATTAATAAATTCATACACTCAGGTTAGAAATATTCCTGACATGATCCTCCTCATAGATTTTGAAAAAGCATTTGATACAGTCTCTTGGGATTATTTAATAAGAGTGTTAAAAATTTTCAATTTTGGTGAATCTATTATTAAGTGGATCACAGTATTTTACAATAACATATCAACAACAATAAACCAAGGTGGAAATTTATTAAGGTGGTTTCAAAATAGGCGTGGTTGTAGACAGGGGGATCCAATCTCACCTTACTTGTTTTTATTATGTGTAGAAATACTTGCAATAAAACTAAAAGGTATTAAGATAGGTAATATAATTCACTTAATTTCACAATTTGCAGATGATACTTCTATATTCTTAGATGGTAGTAAGGAATATTTAGAGGCTACATCAGATGACCTTAAAGATTTTAAAGAGATGTCTGGTCTAACTGTCAATTATAGTTAAAGTCAAGTGTTATGGATTGGTAGTAAGAGATATTCAGTAAAAAGATTAGTGGAAGATAAAGAATTGATATGGGGCAATAATAAATTCCAAGTTCTTGGAATATAATTTGATGTTGATTTAGGTGAAACAGTAAAAATTAATTTTGATAAAAAAAATTATTGCTATTCAAAATCTTTTGAAACATTGTGAAAGAAGGAATTTTACTCCTATAGGGTGTATTACAGTGATTAAATCATTAGCAATTTCAAAACTGGTACACTTATTTATTTCATTACCAAATCCATCTAAAGACATCATAGACAAGTTAAATCAAATATTCTTCAATTTTTTATGGAAAAGTCCTGTCGCAAAAGTTAAAAAATCGGTCGTCACACAAGAATATGACAAAGGAGGATTATATGGTAAATATTGAAAACTTTATTGCAAGTCTAAAATTGTCATGGATTAAAAAACTTCTCTTTGATACAGCCAAGTGGCAATCTATTATAGGAGCAGAAGTTGATATAAGCAATGTTATTAAATTTGAACCGTTGTATGCTTTACAAAAACTTGAAAAATAAAAGAATATGTTTTGGAGGGATGTAATTAAATCCTGGAAATGGTTAATATGTCTTTTTGAGGAAGAAAAATCTTCTGAACTTATGGTTAATAGTGTTTTATGGTACAATGAAAACATAAAGGTAGATAGAAAAACTTTATATCTGAAAGAATGGTGTTAAAATAATGTATATACAGTTAACTCAATGTTAGATGAGAATGGAGATATCATGAATTATAATCAATTCATGGAAATGTATAAAGTAAAATCTCATTTTTTGGTTTAAGACAAGCATTGAAGAAAGCAATGAGAGTTTAAAATAATGGAATAAACCAGTTTATAAAAGTTCAAAAACCTACTATTCCCATACATATAGCCCCTTTCATATACAATGTATTTTAAAAGAAACAAGAAAAAACTGTACCAAATTTTTAATCATAGTGAAGAAAAACCGATACAGGTCAAAAGAAGTGGGATATGCAATTTGATATCTCTCAAGAAGAGTGGAATACAATTCAGGGCCGTAAGTAGGGTTCTAAATCAGGGGAGGCAGGGGATTGGGGGCCGCCGATTGACTTTACGACTGAAAATGACACTTTTTAAATCCCAATTTATCATGTTTGTGTTTCATTTGTACTATGTAAAGAATCGTAATATGGTGTCAAAGACAAAGGTGCTTGTCTTCATTTTAAACATATATCCTATAATATAACATTTATATAATTTTATTTTCTTTTTTGCCAAAAAATCAGACGAGGCAGTTGCCTCGTCTGCCTCATCGGCAGTTACGGCCCTGCAATTAATAAAAATGTTTTTACTATTACAAAGGATACAAAATTACAGTGGCTACAATATCGTATAAATCAAAAAAATTTAGTCACAAATTTATTTTTGTTCAAAATAAAGAAAATAGACAACGATTTATGTTCGTTTTGTGCAAAAGAAAAGGAATCAATAGAGCATGTTTTGTATGACTGTGAAAATGTTTTATTTTTCAAGAATGTGCAGTCATGGTTTAGGGATATTTTTTTCAGTAAATATTGTTGTTGATAAAAAAAAAAAAACCTTTTGCTGGGTAGCTCAGAAAATGAAATGATCAATTTGATTAATTATTATTTAAAGTACTTTGTGTATTGTTGCAAATGTAGAGGCAATCCGCCTTTGTTAAATAACTTTATTACCACTTGGACAAATGTGTACAAAGTAGAAAGGCAGTTAGCATGCAAAAATGATTATGTAGATGGTTTTGAGAAGAAATGGAATACATTTCATAAATTAAAAGATTTATAGATTTTAGATCATCCAGAATATATAATATGTAATTGTATACATTAATTAGCCTATGTATATCATCGGAAGTTATTATCAATGTCATAACAGTACATTTGTTATACACTTAAAACCTTTAGTTTGTGACAACCTATTAGATTAATATTATTTTGTATAGTGTACATATGATAAGGCAGAGTAATTTCATTCCTTTCTAATCCTCTTCCTTTTTTCCTATCTTTGAATGAATGCCTATTAGAGTGGATGTGTGAGTAAATGTTAGATAAAATACCCTGTACCCCCTAGTCAGGTGGGTTTGTAAGGGCATGATGTTAAAACCCTGACTGTCATAATGTGAATAAATGTTGTGTGAACCTGGGGGGGGGGGGGGGGGGGGATAAATAAATAAATTCATGCCATAAATTTGAAATGAATAAAATTCGACTATTTTTCGATTAATCAATCGAAAAGGTAGATCCGATTATTCCGATCATCGATTAATTTTTTATTCGCGATTGCCTATCACTATTGAGAGGGACGTTAAACAAGATACAATCAATCAAAAGCATTAAATGGCTATGTTATTCAAATATTTACACATAAACACTTTATACCCAGTTTGGCCCCCACCCATCTTCCCAAATCTAAAGTTTCTGATCCGCTCTACTCCGGCCCCACCCTGGATCATGAAATGCTCTACTTGACTATGCAATTTTTTTTCTTACAGATGTGATGTTTTAGAGAAGAATATTTTTGGAAAATTGTTAAGTTTTGATAGAAAATGCGAAAACTGTTGTAATGGTAGTTTTCGGTAAAAAGTGTTCTATTGTTATTACTGTTGTGTTCTAGTTTAATAGTGTATGAACTATTTTTAGAGTACAACTAAAATGCAACAAATCTATAATTTGATACTTACTAGCTGCAATAATGCGTAGCCCTCTCCGTGGTTTTTTTTTTGGGGGGGGGGGGGGCTACAACTTCTTAGGATCTCCGTAATGGTGCTAATGCGGGAGTAATTCACTCCCGCAACATTTTCAATCATTCTAAACATTTGCTGGCTTTCTTTACGTAAATAAAATGATATTCTGTTTCTTATTCAATATATAAATTTACAATCTCCAACTTACGATTTGTGAGGCTCTATTCTACCGTTTTCAACAATTTCAATATATTCCAATTTCTCGATTTATATTTGTGCGCCATACTTGATAACTGAAGTTTCAACTTCCGATTGTCAAGTAATTTGCATATGCCATATAAGGTAGTATTTACATCAATGGACAAGTACGGAGGAGAAAGCTATTCGTCGGTATTAAAAAGGTTTAGATTTAATATCAAGTTGAAAAACGAACAGCAGAGTATAAATTATTTCTGCAACCATATGGTCTTCCTTTCTTTGTCGGAGTGGCTCAAGTAACTACATTTTCACGCAGATTGTCAATGTTAAGGTTTTTCAATAGATCCACCTATGAGATCTCGCGATAAAAGCATGGCAGAGCAGACGAAGAATTTTGCATGCTGTACATGATGTTTAATGAAAAACGCCTTTATTAGACATGCCCGAGCACAAAGTTGGTATTCCTTTTGGTTTGAACAACAATTGGGACTAAT
The DNA here is from genome assembly GCF_947568905.1 of Ostrea edulis. Classification (NCBI taxonomy): domain Eukaryota; kingdom Metazoa; phylum Mollusca; class Bivalvia; order Ostreida; family Ostreidae; genus Ostrea; species Ostrea edulis. Next base: position 61,895,938 of record NC_079168.1, on the reverse strand, counting down.
ACACGGAGTTTATTATCGGTTATTCATAAAATTATTTTGCACCATTACGGAGATCCTATGGAATTGTAGCCCTATCCCGAAAACGTCAGGGGGAAAAAATCGGATAGGGCTACATTATTGCAGCTAGATACATACATGTACATGTATGTCAAATAATGATAGAAAAAAACAAACAACAACTGGACAAAAAAGAAAAATACACATAACCACATACACTAACTAACAAGTGCCACATACAGATAGATATTCATGTAAAAACACCAATAATGCAGGTCTATGAAACACTTTACATCCATTTCATCCTTTCATCACTTCACCAGAAATCATTTAAATAAGTATGATTTGTACTACAGAATCCAGTGCATAATTATCTGTATATAGCAATCAATTAAACCATGAAAGTGGAATTACTTTTTGTCAATTCAAAATCAGGTTGGAGAGAATGTGAATCCAAATAAGTGAGATAAATACATGTATAACTGAAAACAAAATTTAGGAAGTTATTTAAGAAAGATGTTCATCATACATGTGCAATATTAATAGCTTTGAAACTGAATGTTGCGTTATCAACAAGAGTGGAAAGAACTCATTTTTAACATGAAAGTTAGTGCAAGAGGATATACTAAATCGAAGATGATAAATTAGTCTAACATATATGCATGGACTTACATTTAGGCATTGCAGTGATTGTTTGTTATACGTAAATCTAAAAAAAAAAACAACAAAAAAACCCTCCTAGAGTTTGTACACAGGTACATTATGATTAAACACTGTACTCATCAACATGTGTGTATTACACTTTTTGTGTAAAAGCTCATCATATGATAATATCCCTTGCGAATATTATTGTTATCCCTGTACTAGATCGTTGTAAAATTACGACTACTTTAAACACGACTTGTTTACTACAGCAATGCATACATTTGCCTATAGGTGGCGATAAACCGGTAACATGACGAAAGCAAAATCCAACTGGTGACAATACAGCACAGCTACGCTTAGCGCTTTAAAAATGACAACATAGGGGACATATTTTAACACACTCACACGACCGCAATTCCTGGATCCGCCCCTGGCATCTGCAGAACATGCAGTCGCATGGTACAATTTAACCAATGAAAACCTGACCATTTCCCCCTGTGTAGGCAGGCACACACACACACTGACACAGATCCCCTTACATAACCTACATTTATATTTCAATGACCAGATTGCCAGTAAGTGTTCGGTATGATCTGATTGATATTTTATCCAATTGCAGCAAAATATCCACAAGTAAAGAAGTTGATGGGACCTGACCCAAACCTGAAGTACAAGGTTCTTTTCTTAGTAATGCTGCAGATAATGGCAATGTATGTCATCTCATCGCAGTCCTGGATTGTTGTGTTTCTCATGGCATATGTCTTCGGAGGGACTGTTAATCATTCACTGAATCTTGCCATCCATGAGATAGCTCACAACCTTGCCTTTGGACACAGTCGTCCTTTAGCCAATCGAATCCTTGGAATGATTGCTAATCTACCCATTGGTGTTCCAATCTCAGTGTCATTCAAAAAATACCATCTGGAGCATCATCGTTACCAAGGTGATGAGGAAAAGGATGTGGACATTCCTAGTAAAATTGAAGGCAGGATGTTTAACAGAACATTCTTGAAGCTGATCTGGGTTATTCTCCAACCATACTTTTATGCTTTCCGCCCATTATTTATACGACCAATGCCTGTCACAGCCTTGGAGGTTGTTAATTTCATTATTCAAGTGATCTTTGATGTTATAGTGTACAAGTATTTTGGCATTAAGGCTGTGTTTTACTTCATACAAGGGACCTTCCTCGGTACAGGCCTGCACCCTCTCTCAGGTCATTTCATCTCTGAGCATTATATGTTTATTAAAGGTCAGGAAACCTACTCCTACTACGGTCCATTGAATCTGTTGACCTTCAATGTAGGATACCACAACGAGCATCATGATTTTCCCAGCATTCCTGGATCACGACTTCCTGAGGTAAAACTAGGCAACTATAAGCAGGAGCAAAAATTCACAATTGGGCCCACAAAAAAAATCTCAGGCCAAAAATTTTAAATTTTGATGAGGCAGGCAGTATAGGTCAAAAACTTTTCAAGCTACTAGTCCGGTCGGGCTAGTTGAATGTAAAATTTACTAGCCCGAAAAAAAATTCACTAGTTCAAAATCAAAACAGTTTATTAAAGCAAATTTAACTTACAAATACAAAAAAAAATGTTTCCGCATAGTCAGAATGAAAACAAAACAAATGAAAAACTTCATATGATATTAAATTTCTGTCAATTTCAGATTCAGGCAACTCATTTTCAGTCTCCTCCTCATCATCTTACATTTTTCACAATACATACACAACATTTTATTTTTTTCAACGTCAAATTTTAGCTATGGACGGTTCAAGGTCCATGATTGAACAAATCCACACTTTCTCTTTGACTCGTATCTTTCTTCCGCACTTCGTTTTTCCCACTCGCCATGACTGGAAGAGCGACCTGTGTAGGTGCCATACGATTCGTACCCCTTTTCAGCGTATTAGAGTTTGACATTAAAGATGAAATTACCCGGTACGAAATAAATAGTTTGGACTCAATAAACTGACAAGCAAACTCAGCCAATCAAATAATGTTATTACACGAGGCGTTTTTAGAGATATATATATATATATATATATTCTTTTAAAGAAAAATTTATACTAGTCCGATCGGGCTAGTGCGGGGGGAAATCTACTAGTCCGTTTTACTAGCAATCGGGCGTCGGTCTAGCGTTTTTCGCCCAGACTAGGCAGGCAGGTATCTTTCTTTCTTTTCCTAGTTCACCTGAGCCGAAGGCTCAAGTGAGCTTTTCTGATCACATTTTGTCCGGCGTCCGTCTATCTGTAACCTTTTCACATTTTCATCTTCTCCTCATGAACCACTGGGCCAATTTCAACCAAACATGGCCAAAAGCATCCTTGGGTGAAGGGCTTTCAAGTTTGTTCAAATGAAGGGCCATGTCCCTTTCAAAGGGGAGATAATCACAAAAATAGGGTGGGGTCATTTAAAAATCTTCTCAAGAACCACTGGGCCAGAAGAGCTGAAATTTACCTGAAAGCTTCCTGACATATTGCAGATTCAAGTGTGTTCAAATCATGGCCCCCGGTGGTAGGATGGGGCCACAAGGGGGGATCAAAGTTTTACATACAAATATATAGGGAAAAACTTTAAAAATCTTCTTCTCAAGAACCACTAAGCCAGAAAAGCTGAGATTTACATAATGCAGATTCAAGTTTGTTCAAGTCATGGCCCCCGGGGGTTGGATGGGGCCACAATAGGGGATCAAAGTTTTACATACAAATATATAGGAAAAATCTTCTTCTCAAGAACCACTGAGCCAGAAAAGCTGATTTTTACATGAAAACTTTCTGACATAGTGCAGATTCAAGTTCGTTCAAATCATGGCCCCCGGGGGGTAGGATGGGGCCACAAGTGGGGGGGGGGGTCAAAGTTTTACATACAAATATAGGAAAAAGCTTTAAAAATCTTCTTCTCAAGAACCATTGGGCCAATGAAGTTGACATTTACATGAAAGCTTCCTGACATAGTGTAGATTCAAGTTTGCAAAGGGTAGTTTGGGCCATAATAGGAACTATTAGGTTTTACATGCAAATATATATGGAAAGTTTTCAGATATGGGCCAAGGTGACTCAGGTGAGCGATGTGACCCATGGGCCTCTTGTTCTTTTTAAAAATATTTTTGTACAGCAAGTAACTACAGATTTAATAATTCTATTGAAGAATGAATGGATCGGTGTGAGAGCTAGGTAGTATATGTATGTATATATGTGACAAAAACCGAATAAATTACATATTTAAAAAAAAAAAGTATGCATGGGCATTGGAAACTTCTGAAAACCATAAAAGTAGTGCTTATGTATTTTAAGTAAGAGAAACTATTACTGTGTGAAGTGGTGTGTGATAGTTTATCCATAAATTATAAATGATGTGCTGTAATATGTGCCTAAGCTATCTTTGCATTTTTCAGCTGAAAAAGATTGCACCAGAGTATTATGACAAGCTTCCTCACTACAATTCATGGGTCAAGGTGATTTATGACTTTATAATGGATCCTGAGATTGGACCTTATTCCAGGGTTAGAAGAAATATCAAGCCTCGAGAATCTAAGGAGAACAAAGCAAATTGATGTATGAGATCTTGGGATTTTTAGAATCTGAGCATTTATTTCTATTGTGTCTAAATAGACTGATAGAGTAAATTATCAATAAATAAAAATTTGTTTGATTTTAATGTTAAAGTGTAGTAATCGAGTATTATATATTGGTGCTGATTTGATCTTGTAAACGATACATGTATCTGGTAGTGTGTCTTTATCTGAAGTTAATGAAAAATGAGCAATACTTCCCTAGGCCCTTTACTCCATGCAGGACAAAGATGGTACTGACTAAAACCCGGTCTCGGTCCCGGTCTTCGGTCTCGATCCCGTGACTAAAACCCGGTCTTCGGTCCCGGTCCCAGATACTTTTATTTGATAAAAACAGAATATATCAGGATATCTGAGCCCCATTTCTCAATAACTTAGATATGAGATCTCATACCTGCATTCTGATAGTAAATTGATCATATTATTTTCTTCTTTCGTAAAATAATATGTGAAAACTCCGGGACTGGTGGGACCGAGAAATAAAAACGATGCTAAAAGCCGGTCCCGGTCTCGAAAATTTTCCTCAATAACCGCTTTAATCTACCTTTTCATAAAAAAGATAAGGACATGATACTCAATGGCATCCCTTTGTATACATATATTTCTGATTTATTGTGTGTGTAGGTTTTTTATTCCAATATTCTTTATATTTATGCACGGGCACTGGAAGTTAATGTAAATATATAGTTGTGATTGGTCAATGTGATAAACATTTATAAGTTTATGTCATATTCTTATTGGTTGTGAAATAAGGATAAGAATATTTGAACTATAAAAACAAACATGGCTCATGTACTTAACCACTAGTCTCTAACACCATCATGAAGTAATAATCCTGAGAATTATTTTCTCTGCATATGTATTTATGGATTAGATAACGTGTGTCAATTCAGACTTCAATTTTATTATTGACCTATCAGAACTTACCTTTCGATTCAGTGCGATTAAACCGGAAGTAAGACAGTCTAGCGAAATTCTTAGGCACTTAAAGGTGTAAAAACATCTTTTTCTTCGAATGAACGGCATTGGAACGGAAAGAAACCGTACATATATTGAAAGTAAGGTATATGTAAACGATTCATCGCGTCAGGCCGTTTGAGAAACGCCCACAATAACCCAAACCCGAATTTGCCTCAAAAAGAGTGTCCTACCCTTCCTTTTTGGGAGTTGAACTATGTTCAATCTCCCTTGGTCATCACGCACTTTTCTGCGCAGTAATTTGTATTGATTTGTATAGTGGTCGTCAGCGGGGGTTCTGTGTCAGCTGATTTACTCCTAGGTAAATCAACATAAACTTTTATAAACATCCGCCATTAAATAATCCATGTAACTTTTCTGAATTAATCTAATTTTGATAATTGACATGTAAGTAAATGCGATGATATTGTATTCAAATCAATTTGAATACAAGATTTCGATCAAATTGATACTGATATACATAGAAAAATAAACGATAAGGTTGAAAATTGTCGTTTGTAGCGCAGCGTCACCTATAAACATTGATAGGGAAACGAACGACAACTGCACACAAGACCTATTGACACCGTGGCGCGAAATATCGAATACGGTGCGAAACCTCCGAAAATTTACAAGAAATAACTCTACAACATTGTGTATGCGTATATATTTGGGTTTTTTTTTAATGTGATATAAAAAAATGCTTGATGTTACTTGTATATTGAATTAAAACACGTCATTCCCAGTCAACAACTTTCGATCGGGATCGGAATACGAAATAAAATTTCTTATATCCGGTTGCAAAGTGAAACTGCTTCATGCTTCAAGTTATTGAATTACGTAGTAATTACACGTTACACATTAGAGAACTGTTCCTTTTAATAAAGAAAGTCACAAAATAGATACAAAATGAGTGTATCTTATTCATTACTGTTACCGAGCTTTCGTCGGCGAAAATCTCGAAATGGCGTGTTTCGCTGCGCTTGATGACGGTAAGGTCCACATTTTCTACGTGAGTATTTTGATATTTGTTTATGATTTTTTTGCGCATACATGGTATGTCTCGGCTAGGAATAATGGAAACTTTCTCACCAATGTATGTAAAGACATATTAATCTCTATTTTTAAAAATGTAGAACACTTTTATCAAATGACAATGTTTGAAAACGCTTAGAGCCCCGATGTCAGAATTTCCTTTTCCAAGACATCAATGTGTCAAATTCATTATCCTTTTCGAATAGTATGTACCATATTTTGTACCAGTTATTCATTTTGAATCCTCTATTAGAATGGGATTTTGTTGCACTCTGTAATGTTTGAGTGGATGTCATGAGTGTGTGTCAAACAGAAATTTTAAGAGCATGGGATAATGTGCTGACATGAATTGTCTACAGTTTATTTGTCTACAGATGAAAGAGACATGAGGATTCTCCCTCACAAGCTGAAAAAAATTAGTTATGGATCTTGTACATGTATAGTTTATTAATCACTATAGATTTCCAGCATCACAAGTCTGATTCCACTATATGCTTCCCATACTGTCAGGTTCATTCACCCTCTGTTTGAGCCACAGTATAATATCCCAAATACCTTGGCAATAAATAACATTATTTGACTAGTGTTTCATTTTTAGCGGAGTTGCGATGAAGTCGAACTCGGCTTATGATCTGATGAAGTGCCTTTGGGCGGGCAGGCGGGCACGCATCAACATTTCATTTCCGCACCATAGCTCTTGAGCAAATTATAGGATCTCATTCAGACTTAGATGAATCGTCACCCTCAGTAAGATGAGGAAGCCTATTGATTCTGGGGTCACTAGGTCAAAGGTTAAGGTCACAGTGGCTATAAATAGACTGAAATTTGGAGAAAATTTTGTTTTCCGCACCATAGCTCTTGAACGAATCATACGATCTCAATCAAACTTAGATGGATTGTCACCCTCAGTAAGACCAGGAAGTCTATCGATTCTGGGGTCAAAGGTCAAGGTCACTGGCCATAAATAGACTGAAATTTGGAGAAAATTTTGTTTCCCACACCATAGTTCTTGAACGAATTATAGGATCTCAATCAAACTTAGATCGATTGTCACCCTCAGTAAGACAAGAAGCCTATCGATTCCGGGGTCACAGGGTCAAAGTCACAGTGGCTATAAATAGACTGAAATTTGGAGAAAATTTTGTTTTCTGCACTATAATTTTTTAACAAATTATAGGATCTCAATTAAACTTAGATGGATTATCGCCCTTGATGAGACAAAGAAGCCTATTAATTTTGGTCAAGGGTTAAAGGTCAATGTCACAAAGGATTTAAGTCGGCTGAAATTTATGTACGCAAAATTTTGCTCCCTGCTTGATAATTCTTGCAAACTTTTCTGCCGGTTCCCTCTATGCCCATTCCTTGCGCAACTCGGTTTGTGCATCTCCGATGCCGGACGATTTTTAATTTTTTTCCATTTCAATTATTTTGAGTTATTATACAATTATTTGCCATTCCATTGATCCTCTACAGGACTGTAGTATACTCAGGTGACAGTTTAGCATATTGGACTACCTTTTCAAGTAATGAATCCTTAGAATTAGCTACAACTAGGATTAAACTTGAATGTATATATACAGGGAAAAAAACTTCTTCATAACTGCAAGGCATTGATAACCATATTGATTTGAATGTTTGGGCCATAATATGTGGTCACATTTTTCATGAGAATATAAAGGGGTGAAATTCTAGAAAACAACAACACGACTTCAGTTACTCGAGGAGCGTTGTGGCCCATGGGCTTTCCATTATCCATGTTTGCTGTTGTAACGCTTTGAAAAACAACAACAGTTGATTTGTATCTAAAATCATGATAATATTCAGTCATTTATCCTCCTACCCTTCCAGTGCTATATGTTCTAACTGAATTTCCACAATGTTCAACTCCCTTGAGTACTTTCAGTACTTTGATTTATACATGTACATACTATATATTTACATTAACTTCCAGTGCCCGTGTATTTATGTCAGAATCGAACTCAACTACATGTACGTGACATTTTGTCCCAAATGATCGTGTTACACTACCTTTTCATAAAAAGATAAGGATGTAGAAGGGAAATAATATATATGCACTTATCCTGGTGTATTTGTTTGTAATTTACAGTTAGTTTATTTGTTCATTTATTTTATTTCTTCTATTCCTGTCAAAATCAGTTTTCAAAGATTCATGTTTTGTATTCCGAACCCGATCTCTTTATATGGGTATACATGTATATTTTACATATATTTGTATATAACCAATAAATGATAACTATAAAATATTTCTTCCTTTCTTATTTGATACTTAGATTTATTTATTTTCAGTTGTGGTTGTTTTAGATAAAATGCTTTAAAAAATCCACCTAATATATTTATATACAGTAGTATTTATAAAAGTGTGCCATACATGTACATAGAGCACATGCACCAAAAATGTCAGAATCTGTATATACTTATACAGAAGATACCCTCTGACTTTAGATGATCTTCAAATAATCTATGGTATGTTTTTACTGTAATATTATGTGGTAACTATATTTATTGTGAATAGTTATATACGTATATGTACAAACATATGTATTAATTATGCTGCACAAAAACTGTTTGTTTCCTATTTTCAAAATATCTTATATTTCAAAGTGCATAAACTGACAAATTTACAAACAATGAAATCTACATTTATAAATAATTCAAGACATACATGTAAATTCATTTAAGAAATAAATTTCAATTTTGAAAATAAAAATAGGAGCTTCATGAAAAGTATGTCTGCGTGAAACATTTTATATCTTCATGTATTTTAAGTAACCATTCAAAAGTTATGGCTAAGGTTAAAGATTTTCAAAAGTAGGTCAAATTTGAAAGGTGAAGAATTGCATGTAAAGAAAGGTCTTGTCACAAGGAGTACACATGTGAAATATGAAAACCCTATCAACATGCATTCAAAAGTTATGCCGAAGGTTCAAGTTTTTGCTGACAAACAGACGGATGGACCAAAAACTATATAAATGCACCCCGAATATCTGATTACGGGGGTATAACATTTGCTTTTCAAAAGCATCATTCTTGTATTCAGAATCTTTCTGGAAAGGGGCGGGGGAGGGGGTTGTTGACAAGAGTGCACATTAATTTTGTTTCGCTATCAACAACAATTATTCATCATGTCTCAATAATTATAATAAAATTTAAGGAAAATATTTGGTGGTTTTTTTTCCATTTCACTAATGAACATAATTTTTTAAAGTACTTTATACATCGTACATTCTGGACTCATATTTTGCACGTGCACTCTAATTTGTATTATTCTAATATTTACATAGAGGCTTTTCTTCCCTGATTAAAACAACTAATATAACATCATAATTTAACAAATTAATGCGATTCTCACAATACTATCACTCGTAAATGAGAGAGAGAAAGAGAGAGAGAGCAGTAACCCGCGTATACATGTACATATACAGAGACCCGGTTCGGAATACACCAACATTGAATTTGAAAATTTCATCAATCGTGTGGTCAGATGTTTGACCCAAATAAAAAAAAAAAGAATTAATTTTGTAAAAATTAAATCCAACAGTAAATTACAAACAAATACAGCAGGGTAAGTACATATATATTATTTCTCTTCTACATCCTTATCTTTTTATGAAAATGTAATGTAACGCGTTGATTTGAGAGAGAAAAATCACGTAGTTGAGTTCGATTTTGACATAAAAAGGAAAATTGGAATAAAACACAAACATACAATAAATCAGAAACATGCATGTGCATACAAGGGAATGTCATTGAATATAACACTCTTTATCTTTTCTTTTTTTTAAATAAAAAAGTAGATTAAAGCAGCTATTTAGAAAAATAAAAAATATCGAGACCGGGACTGGCTTTTAGCACTTTTTACTTCTCGGTCCCACCGGTCCCGGAGTTTTCACAGGTGCTTGTGGACAGGACTTCCGGTACCCCCCCCCTTCTTGTATTTTTAAATGTTCAATTCCTTGGGTATTTCGGACGTATTTTTGATAAAATATGTAACTTCAGAGTTTATATATTTCAATGGAATACACAAATCTCGCATAGAAACAGTTTTTAAAAATCTCATATCACCGATCATAATATATATTATGATCGGCGATATGACATTTTTAAAAATACCTGTGGGAGGTTTCACATATTATTTTACGAAAGACGACAATAATATTATCAATCAACTATTAGAATACAGGCATGAAATGTCATATCTAAATTAACGAGAAATTGGGGCTAAAATATTCTGATGTATTCTGTTTTTATCGAATAAAAAAATCTGGGACCGGGACCGAAGACCGGGTTTTAGTCAAGGGACCGAGACCGAAGACCGGGTTTTAGTCAGTACCGACAAAGATCCCTCCTCGAACTTGGGGTTTGCTGTTGCCTCGATTTTCAGCTCATGTTTTGTCCCCACAGCTCTTTCATTGTCCCTTCTTCTGCTGTTACAAGGTGTTTTTTTCTTCTTTTTAGGTCATCCCCTATTTTCTGTCTCTCTCTCTCTTTTTGTTTTAAATTCTGTTTGTGACTTACGGAAGTTAGCTCCTGAGCTTTTGAGTACAACTGCGCAGGATACTACAACCAAGTATTTACTGGTTCAGTGTTGATCCCATTGGTGCAGATATATTACACATTTATTGCTGAACCCTATCCAGTTGAAAAATTTTGTGTCAATTCAAATATTGAAAGGGTTTGGCAGGGACTATATTTTGTGGCGGAAGGATTCATTAATCAAAAAGTTTTAATTCTGCAGCGCATGATATCACTTTCTGTTTCCCAATGTATCGTCTATTTTTATACTCCTATACAAGTATTTCAGTTTTATGATTTATGATATAGGTAGTTGCAATCTAATTAAGATTAGACTTGTATATCCGCTCCTCTACGATACGCTTCAATACAAGATTGTATTGAAGCGTATCGTAGAGGAGCGGATATACAAGTCTAATTTTAATTAGATTGCAGGTAGTTGAGACTTCGAACTAGTTCAACTGTTGTAATTTGTTCACAACTTGGTTGATAGATTTTTCCAAACAGAACACAGATTCTTAAAAAAGTTTAAATTAATTTACTCGAAATTTTGTATAAAAATTCATTATTTTCACCAGTAATTCAAAAATTTGATCTCCAACCTCCACTTTTTAGCTCACCTGAGCTGAAAGCTCAAGTGAGCTTTTCTGATCGCCTGTTGTCCGTCTGTCTGTAAACTTTTTACATTTTCGACTTCTCTGGAACCACTGGGCCAATTTCAACCAAAATTGGCCAAAAGCATCCTTGGCTGAAGGGCTTTCAAGTTTGTTCAAATGAAAGGCCATGTCCCTTTCAAAGGGGAGATAATCACAAAAATGCAAAAATAGGGTGGGGTCATTTAAAAATCTTCTCAAGAACCACTGAGTCAGAAAAGCTGAGATTTATATAGCTTCCTGATATAGTGCAGATTCAAGTTTGTACAAATCATGACCCGGGGGGGGGGGGGGGGGTGGATGGGGCCACAATAGGGGATCTCAGTTTTACATACAAATATATAGGAAAAATCTTTTCAAGGACCAATGAGCCAGAAAAGCTGATATTTACATGAAAGCTTTCTAATACAGTGCTGATTCAAGTTTGTTCAAATCGTGTCCCCCGGGGGTAGGATGGGGCCACAATAGGGGATCAAAGTTTTACATTGAAATATATAGGAAAAATCCTCTTCTCAAGAAACACGGGACCAAAGAAGTTGACATTTACATGAAAGCTTTCTGACATAGTGCAGATTCAAGTTTGTAAAAAATCATGGCCTCCAGGGGTAGGTTCGGGCCACAATAGGGACTAAGGTTTTACATGCAAATATATACAGGCTTTCAAGCGGGCCCTTATTTTTCTACATCAGCCCTTATTTTCCTTATTTAAGCTTTAGAATCCTAAAAAAAAAAAAGAAAAAGCCCTAATTATGTTCCCCAAACAAAGTTTTGGAACATATTGTTTTTACTCTGTTTCTTATTATTAGTATTCTTATTAAGGTCTTCCATCTCAACGGAAGACCTTATAGTGATTCTTATGTTTCTTTTCCTCTATTATTATTATGTCTCCGAACACAAAGTGTCGGAGACATATTGTTTTTGCTCCGTTTCTTATTATGTCTCCGAACACAAAGTGTCGGAGACATATTGTTTTTGCTCCGTTTCTTATTAAGGTCTTCCGTTCTTCACGGAAGACCTTATAGTGATTCTACTGTTTCTTATTATGTCCCCGAACACAAAGTGTCGGAGACATATTGTTTGTTTTTTGTTGTTGTTTTTTTTATGATTTCATAGTTTATTACTCATATTAATACCATCAGTAGTACAATAGCACAGGTACAATGCATTACATTGCAGAAAAAATATATATACAAATTACAATAGTTTTATGAAATGTTCAATAGCATTTGTTTTCAATGCATAATTACTATACTTTATAACTTTACACCACAAAACTGTACACTTCTTGACATGATTTGATATGCTATATTCAGTTTCTTCAAGATTACTTAGTCTACAAAACATTTTATATTTGTATATCTTCAAAGCAATGAAGGAAATAAAGTTATTAAGCAGGCGTGTGTTTTGATTACATTCAAAATAAAAACCAATAACAATACTTTTCCATTGAATGTTGACTTTGCACGCCAAAGACACCATATTCCAAACCATTTAAACATGTATTTTTTACAGGAAAGCAAATTATGCATCAGTTTATAATTAAATTCAGCAATATTTCAAAAGTATTTCATAGAAAAATTTACATTTTTGTTTTTCAACCGTACAATATTTATTAGTAAAATTGAAATATCTTTTATCTTTTATGTTTATAAATTTTGATTCGTATCCATGAATTTTCTCTCTTATGTATTTAAAAGCTGATTTGACTATTTTATATTCACAAAGTACATATGCTTTTTTGCAAATTTCTTTGCTTATTTCATCAATGGTCTTAAAACCGCTATCATTGAACAAATCTTTTACATATTTAATATTTTTTATCCAATTTTTAAAATATATAGTCTTGCCATTAAACAAAAAATGCTTATTGTTCCAAATTGGTTCTTGTAATATTTCGTTATTGTTCATATTTTGCACATTAGGAATTTTTTTACATTGATTAAAGTAAGTAAACACCTCTTTATAAAATTGTGGAAGTTTGGTAAATATATCAAAGTTCTTTAAATCAGTACAATTCATTTTCAATATATATTCTAGATTTACATTATAAGCTCTTAATAGCTTATCAAGGTGTGAACGTATAAAGTTATGACCGTCATTTTTTATAAGTCGCGGTATCCAGGCAGCTTTCAATGCGTGGAATTTAGTAAGTATATCATAGCTGTTTAATAAAAATTTCACTAGGGAGAGGTAGTATAGATGCAACATAAATGAATTTGCCTAAAGTATTAATTATTTCAGTTTTACCAAAAATTGTAAGTTTTCTCTTCTTCCATGACTCAAACAGTTTTTGCATTTTTTCACTTTTATCAATCCAGTTTCTTTTGTAACATTCTTCTTTATCTACACCAATATATATTCCAAGGCATTTTACAGAAGATGTATTTACTTTTATTCCCTCAAGTTTTTCTATGTTACGGTGCAACCTACGTGGACCTGTCAATATACATTCGGTTTTATCCACGTTTAGCTTTGATCCTGCATGTTTGGGAAATTCATTGATTGTTTTTAAAGCCTCCTTTAAAGATTCTACACTTTTAAGAAATAGTGTCAGATCATCTGCATGATGAACATGTTTATACTCTTTACTAAATTCAGAGGGTTTAATTCCTAAAATTTTATCATTTTTCTTTATCTTTAAGGCTAGAATATCTGCGACAAATAGATATAGAATTGCCGAAATAGGGCACCCTTGTCTTATGCCTCTCGACATGGGACATGTTTTTGAGATCCATCCATTGTTTTTTAATCGAAATAGCGGATGTTTATAAAGAATTTTCATCCATTTTATAAAATTATGTTTAAAATTATATTTCTCTAGAGTTTTAAATAAGAAGTTCCATTCTATTGAATCGAACGCCTTTTCGAAATCTAAAAATAGCAATATTCCGTCTGTTTCTCTTTCCTCACAATATTCGAATTTATCTAAAATTACTTTAGCATTTTCTCCAATATATCTTCCTTTAATGTATGCCGATTGATGTTCATTAATGATATTTCCTACAACCTTTTGAAGTCTTCTCGCAAAAATAAAAGCAATTATTTTATAATCCGTGTTAGTCAAACTAATTGGCCTATAATTTTTAAGGTTCGTTTCATCTCCTTTTTTTATACAGGAGGGAGATAACAGCAGTTCTCTGTGAAAAAGTCATTTGACCATTATCAAATATTACTTTTAGCGCTTCGTAAAATAGGTCTTTTATGTCATTCCAAAAATATTGGTAAAATTCGTTTGTAAGACCATCAAGTCCTGGAGATTTGTTCGTTTTTAGATTTGTTACAGCATCAGTGCATTCCTCAAGAGATGGAAACTGCTCACAATAGTTTGCATCATTCTCACTCAGTACATTTTCTAAATTAATAGACGATAGATAATTATATATGCATTCATCTGATATATTATCAGACGAGTATAGACTTTTGTAGAAATCACACATAGCACCCAGAACTAGATAAGTTGGTGTTTTCTATGCGAGTATCTTCATTAACTTTCAATTCTTTTATGACACTTTGTTTCTGCCTACTTTTCTCTAAATTTAGAAAGAATTTTGAACATTTTTCGCCTTCCAGCATCCTTTACATTTTTTGTCATATAACTTATCTAGTTCTGACTCTAGATTACGTTTTTTATTCATATCTATACTATAAGAATCAAGCTCCTCTATATCATTTATTTCTTTTTCTATTGATTTAATGCGATTTTTTGTATTTAGATTTGATTCTTTTGAAAACTGAATAGAAAAATCCCGAGATTTTATTTTGAATGTTTCCCACTTATCTACTGGGTCTAATTCTTCATTTTGTATCTCATCGATAATTCTATGAATTTCTTTTTTTATAGTTTAAATCATTTAAATGGGAGTTATTAAGTTTCCAATATCCATTTCTTTTATTTGCATCTATTTTAAACGTTATTTTTAATGACCTATGGTCAGACATTCTTTTCCCAAAGTTTGTACCTGGAATTTTTCGTATGATTATATTGTTTAAATCGAATGTAAAGTTTCTATTCAGAAATATATAATCGATTCTACTACTAGGGATATCCTCTGAATTACACCATGTATGACCTTTAAAAGTTGGATGTGTTGATTGCCAAGTATCATACAAATCAAAAGAACAAACAATCTTTTTAAGCTTCGACGTACTTTGGTCATGAAAGTTATCTGTTTTACAGTTAAAATCCCCGCATATTATGATATTGTCATCTTCTGTTATACCTTGTTTTTGCAGAAAATTGTTCAATTTTTTTAAAGAATGTGCATCTTTCTTTTATAGTGTTTGGTGCGTAAATATTTACTATTTTCCCATGTATTTTTGCTTTTAAAAACAATCTTCTTCCGTCCAATGATGCGTGTTTTTCAATTATTTCTAGTTTTAATTCTTTTTTTAAAAAGAATGCTAACACCTCTACTAAAAGGTGAATCGCTAAAACAATGAACCGATTTACCGAACCACCTTGAGTCATATTTAAATATATTTTTCTCAATATAGTGTGTTTCTTGTAAAAAGATAATATCTACATTCATATCATTTAACCATGTATATAACTTAACTCTTTTTTCGTCCGAGTTTAATTCTCGAACATTTACCGACAGTATTTCAAACTTATCCATTTAGGCTAAAATTTGAGGAAAAATACAGTAATATGTAAATATATGTATATAAGTTGAAGAAAGTTTGCATATCTATAAAATTGCAACAACAAAAAAAAGATATAAAAAGATAGTTTTGTATAAGTTGTAGATATCTAATTCCATTGTCCAGTTTCAGTCCGTGAATCGCAATATATGATTGTTACCTATCCGCTGCCACTGGTATGTGGCGTATTGACAGATTGATCACATTCTTTTTTTGAATTAACACTATTTTTTGTGTTCCTGTTTCGGGAGTTTCGTCCAGTTCTCGGCTTTTTAGCATCGTTCTTTTGAATGCTGCTGAGCATGTCTGAGATGTTCCTCTGGTCCGACAACTGAGTGTTCCTGGGGACGGATATTGATCGACTCGGGGGTCTGTTTTCACAAGCGATTTTGTGAGTAAGCTTACCCATGATATTTTTGCCGGGCCATTTATTGTGATCTGTGTGATCCGTTCCTATCCGATTTAGGCCAGTGCCCCAGAAATCGTCGTAGACGGCTTCAGCATATATAGTGGAGGGCGTACTTTTCTTCAGGACAGCGTGATATTCTTCCACTTGATTATATTTAGCCTTTAAAATTCCCTCCATTACTTCTTCTCG
>NC_079168.1:61799303-61874303 GCF_947568905.1 Ostrea edulis | reverse complement strand
CCAAATGTTTTTCAGAATATCTCAGAAACTATTAATATTTTATAATAAGTTGTAGAAGCGGAAATGTTCATCTCAACGAGCTTGATCTTATCAAATCAAAAAGTAGGTCATATGTTACGTAATTAGAGATTTTAAGGGCCAAAATCGTAAATATTTGACGCCTCATATCTTTAAAACGACATATTTTTTGAAAAGCATTATTGAACAAAAGTTGTTCAATGTGTCATAACCTATCGATCAATATCAAAAAATGGGTCTGTGGGCCTCATGGCTCGCCTGTAGAGTCGATTTTTGTCGATATCAGTCGATTTCAAAAACTTGTAACTGGTAAATATTTTGTAAGGACATATTGAACAAAAGTTGTTCAGTTTATCGAGATCTATCGATTGATATCAAGAAATAGGCCTATGGTCCTAATGGCTCGCCTGTAGAGTCGATTTTTTGTCGATATCGGTCGATCTCAATAACTTTTTACAGGTAAATATTTTGTAAAGACATATAGAACTAAAGTTGTTGAGTCTATAGAGGGCTAACAAATAACATCAAGAAATAGGCCCGCGGGCCTTATGGCTCGCCTGGAGAGTCGAATTTCAAACGAATTTCACCGCAACTTTGCTGCAGAAGCTTATGATATGAAAAATTGATTATATCTAAAGTGTCTTAAAGTCGGAAACTAAATTGGGACTCATTTGTCTTTTTTTTTTTTTTTTTTTTAACTCCGAGTGCATCAACAAATCGGACGGAAGACCTACTCGTTGCTCGCAACGAGATCGTGTCTAGTTATTATTATTATTCTTTCTTTCTTCTTGGGACTTTTTTGTCCACGAGTGTTCTCAGAAACTACTCAAGGGATCAATATGAAACCTTTTTAGGATGATAATATAGCATATGTAGATGTGCGGAACGAATGTCATTTTGTCTGAAAATGCATGCATGTGCATGCACGTGCATTGGATTTTTTGTTTACAAACTTTAGAATCAGTCTAACTTTTTTATTTTTCAATGAAATCGTTTGCTATTTATATCGTAGGTATAACATGAGACCTTTAACTGTTTGGCATCGTCAAAATTTCAATTCTGCACGCGCATGCACGTGTGCTTCAATTTGATTGGATAATACAAAACCGTTTATAACATTCATGCCAATCAAGGAAATTTAATGATATTTACAGGATAGATAGACATGTCAAATATCTACAGATAGATGTAATAAAAATTGCAAACGCGCATGCGCACGCACGTGTATTGTCTTTTGAAAGTTCAATTCTTTCAATGACCATAACTTTTTTGTTTTTTGTCAAAATCTTTTCAAACTTGTATTGTATATGTATCTTGATATTCTTAACAAAAGTGTACAGTCATAATTACCATCCGTCACGTGCATGCACGTGTGCTAAATTCTGATTGGACGATTTTCAAATCGCCATAACTTTCTTATAAATGATGGAAACAATATGAAATTTATACTGTAGGTATATCTATCAAATGTCTATTGAATGACATCAACATTGATGCTGAGTCATACTCACGTGCCCGTGTATGCACCTGCATAGCTTTTCTTTCATTTTTCGGGTACTAAAATGGTCATAACTATTGAATTAAAAACTGAAATGAATTCAAATTTACCCTGAGGATCTATGATATGAATGTCTGTGAAATGGTGTCAACAAATTTTCCATTATCAAAATCGCGTGCGCGTGAATGCGCGTGCATTGTAATTTTTGACTTCTAAATTTGAGTATTGGTCTATAACATTTTGAGATTTCAATGAATAGGTTTGAAAATTAGGTTGCAGGTATGTTTTGGGCCTGTCAATTTATTAATAGTCTCAAAATCACTTCCCTGCACGCGAATGCACGTGTCCTTAATTCTGATTGGACGATTTTGAAATCCCAATAACTTTCTTAAGAGTGAAGCGATCGATACCAAATTCATATAGTAAGTATATTGTTCAAATGTCTATTGATTAGCATCAACAAAATTGTTGTGTGGTACTCACGCGCACGTGTATGCACGTGTATTGATTTCGGTCTTTGTAGTTTTGAGTTGCCGTTAATTTCTCATTTTTCATTGAACAGTTGTGAAACTTCTCTTGTACTCATATAGTAAGACTTCTAATGTATAGAGATGGTCGAATTATGTATATGCACGTACGTGCACGTGCACAAAACTCTCAGATCTTTATAACTGATTTGTATTAGCATGAAATGGACTGAACGTTATAAGATAGTTATATATTCACATGTTTCACAGTTTGCAAAGGTCAAAACCACTTGTACTGAAATAAATGACACCACTTGCTAGATGGGGGAATGTTTGGGGAACATCTGTAACGGTCCCCGTTACAATCAGTACTAGTTATTATTATTATTATTCTTTCTTTCTTCTTGGGACTTTTTTGTCCACGGGTGTTCTCAGAAACTACTCAAGGGATCAATATGAAACCTTTTTAGGATGATAGTATAGCATATGTAGATGTGCGGAACGAATGTCATTTTCTCTGAAAATGCATGCATGTGCATGCACGTGGATTGGATTTTTTGTTTACAAACTTTGGAATGAGTCTAACTTTTTTATTTTTCAATGAAATCGTTTGCTATTTATATCTTAGGTATAACATGGAACCCTTAACTGTTCGGCATCGTCAAAATTTCAATTCTGCACGCGCATGCACGTGTGCTTCAATTTGATTGGATAATACAAAACCGTTTATAACATTCATGCCAATTAAGGAAATTCAATGATATATACAGGATAGGTAGACATGTCAAATATCTACAGATCGATGTAATAAAAATTGCAAACGCGCATGCGCACGCACGTGTATTGTCTTTTGAAGGTTCAATTCTTTCAATGACCATAACTTTTTTGTTTTTTGTCAAAATCTTTTCAAGCTTGTATTGTGTATGTATCTTGATATTCTTAACAAAAGCGTACAGTCATAATTACCATCCGGCACGTGCATGCACGTGTGCTTAATTCTGATTGGACGATTTTCAAATCGCCATAACTTTCTTATAAATGATGGAAACAATATGAAATTTATACTGTAAGTATATCTATCAAATGTCTATTGAATGACATCAACATTGATCCTGAGTCATACTCACGTGCCCGTGTATGCACGTGCATAGCTTTTCTTTCATTTTTCGGGTACTAAAATGGTCATAACTATTGAATTAAAAACTGAAATGAATTCAAATTTACCCTGAGGATCTATGATATGAATGTCTGTGAAATGGTGTCAACAAATTTTCCATTATCAAAATCGCGTGCGCGTGAATGCGCGTGCAATGTAATTTTTGACATCTAAATCTAGGTATTGGTCTATAACATTTTGAGATTGCAATGAATAGGTTTGAAATTTAGGTCGCAGGTATGTTTTGGGCCTCTCAATTCATTAATAGTCTCAAAATCACTTGCCTGCATGCGCATGCACGTGCGCTTAATTCTGATTCGACGATTTTGAAATCCCAATAACTATCTTATGAGTGAAGCAATCGATACCAAATTCATATAGTAAGTATATTGTTCAAATGTCTATTGATTAGCATCAACAAAATTGCTGTGTCGTACTCACGCGCACGTGTATGCACGTGCATTGATTTCGGTGTTTGTAGTTTTGAGTTGCCGTTAATTTCTCGTTTTTCATTGAACAGTTGTGAAACTTCTCTTGTACTCATATAGTAAGACTTCTGATGTATCGAGATGGTCGAATTATGTATATGTACGTGCATGCACGTACGTGCACGTGCACAAAACTCTCAGATCTTTATAACTGATTTGTATTAGCATGAAATGGACTGAACGTTATAAAATAGTTATATATTCACATGTTTCACAGTTTGCAATGGTCAAAACCACTTGTACTGAAATAAATGACACCACTTCCTAAATGGGGGAATGTTTGGGGAACATCTGTAACGGTCCCCGTTACAATAAGTACTAGTTATTATGTTCCCCAAACGAAGTTTGGGAACATATTGGTTTTACTCTGTTTCTTATTATGTTCCCCAAACAAAGTTTGGGAACATATTGGTTTTACTCTGTTTCTTATTATTATTATTATTCTTTCTTTCTTCTTGGGACTTTTTTGTCCACGAGTGTTCTCAGAAACTACTCAAGGGATCAATCTGAAACCTTTTTAGGATGATAGTATAGCATATGTAGATGTGCGGAACGAATGTCATTTTCTCTGAAAATGCATGCATGTGCATGCACGTGCATTGAATTTTTTGTTTACAAACTTTGGAATGAGTCTAACTTTTTTATTTTTCAATGAAATCGTTTGATATTTATATCGTAGGTATAACTTGGGACCCTTAACTGTTTGGCATCGTCAAAATTTCAATTCTGCACGCGCATGCACGTATGCTTCAATTTGATTGGATAATACAAAACCGTTTATAACATTCATACTAATTAAGGAAATTTAATGATATTTACAGGATAGGTAGACATGCCAAATATCTACAGATCGATGTAATAAAAATTGCATACGCCCATGCGCACGCACGTGCATTGTCTTTTGAAGGTTCAATTCTTTCAATGACCATAACTTTTTTGTTTTTTGTCAAAATCTTTTCAAACTTGTATTGTATATGTATCTTGATATTCTTAACAAAAGTGTACAGTCATAATTACCATCCGGCACGTGCATGCACGTGTGCTAAATTGTGATTGGACGATTTTCAAATCGCCATAACTTTCTTGTAAATGATGGAAACAATATGAAATTTATACTGTAAGTATATCTATCAAATGGCTATTGAATGACATCAACATTGATGCCGAGTCATACTCACGTGCCTGTGTATGCACGTGCATAGCTTTTCTTTCATTTTTCGGGTACTAAAATGGTCATAACTATTGAATTAAAAACTGAAATGAATTCAAATTTACCCTGAGGATCTATGATATGAATGTCTGTGAAATGGTGTCAACAAATTTTCCATTATCAAAATCGCGTGCGCGTGAATGCGCGTGCATTGTAATTTTTGACGTCTAAATTTGAGTATTGGTCTATAACATTTTGAGATTGCAATGAATAGGTTTGAAAATTAGGTCGCAGGTATGTTTTGGGATTGTCAATTAATTAATAGTCTCAAAATCACTTCCCTGCACGCGCATGCACATGTGCTTAATTCTGATTGGACGATTTTGAAATCCCAATAACTTTCTTAAGAGTGAAGCGATCGATACCAAATTCATATAGTAAGTATATTGTTCAAATGTCTATTGATTAGTATCAACAAAATTGTTGTGTGGTACTCACGCGCACGTGTATGCACGTGCATTGATTTTTGTCTTTGTAGTTTTGAGTTGCCGTTAATTTCTCGTTTTTCATTGAACAGTTGTGAAACTTCTCTTGTACTCATATAGTAAGACTTCTAATGTATCGAGATGGTCGAATTATGTATATGGACGTACGTGCACGTGCACAAAACTCTCAGATCTTTATAACTGATTTGTATTAGTATGAAATTGACTGAACGTTATAAAATAGTTATATATTCACATGTTTCACAGCTTGCAATGGTCAAAACCACTTGTACTGAAATAAATGACACCACTTCCTAAATGGGGGAATGTTTGGGGAACATCTGTAACGGTCCCCGTTACAATAAGTACTAGTTATGTTCCCCAAACAAAGTTTGGGAACATATTGGTTTTACTCTGTTTCTTATTATTATTATTATGTTCCCCAAACAAAGTTTGGGAACATATTGGTTTTACTCTGTTTCTTATTATGTTCCCCAAACGAAGTTTGGGAACATATTGGTTTTACTCTGTTTCTTATTATTAAGTTCGTCCGCTTCCAACGGAAGACCTTCTAGTGATTCTACTGTTTATTATTATTAAGGTCTTCCGTCTCCTGCGGAAGACCTTACTATTATTGTTCGCGTTCTTCTTCTTCATTATTATTATTATTTTCCTTGGTAGTACACGCGTTTTTCTCAGCCATTTCTCGATCGATTTTCACGAAATTTTCAGGAAAGATGTCTTGTGATGACGAGACTTTGCTTGCAAAATTTCGTGCTTGACGTCACTTCCGGTCAGGAGTTATCTCTCTTTTAGTGACTTTTTGAAGGGCCTTGTTGTCCACGCATCTCCTCCGTTAGTTTTGAAGCTAGAGTCTTGAAATTTCTACACAAAATAGAGTAAACATTTTAGAAGATTTGTGGGGGATTCGATTTTACCGGAGGCGATTTGCCTGAACGCTCGCCTGGACCTGAAAAAATGGATGCCAAAAATTTTCGCCGATTTCGGCGATTTTTGACCTTTGATCTCCAATATCTTTTTTCTTGCAAATATTTTGTTAAGACATGTAGAACAAAAGTTGTGCACATTTACGAGATCTTTTCGAAAATATCAAGATTTAGGGGCTAGCCCCTTCAATTAGGGATATAGAAGGGCTCAAAGTCTAGATCAAATATCTCAAAAATCGTTAATATTTTGGTACAAGTCAAAGAACAAAAAATGTTCATCTCAACAATCCAAATCTATTCATATAAAAATTTAGGTCATATGTTACGTAATAAGGGATTTTAAGGGCCAAAACCATAAATTTTTTACCCCTTGTATCTCGAAAACGACAAATATTTTGAAAAGCAATAAAGAACAAAAGTTGTTCAGAATGATGATCTGAACAATATGCATATTTCGTTTTTACCCTATGTGGCCCCGTTAGGGAGCTACAGTTTGGCCCCTAAAAATTACTTCTAGAAATAACTCGAGAACGGTAAAGAATTTCTAAATACTTGTTGAACAAAAAATGTTTGAAATGTCATGACCTTCCTTACGATATCAAGCAAAAGGGGCTGACCCTTTAAATTAGGGGCCCAGAAGGGTCCAAAGGTTTATGAGAATATCTCAGAAACTATTAATATTTTGTAATAAGTCATTGAAGCGGAAATGTTCATCTCAACCAGCTTGTTCTTATCAAATCAAAAAGTAGGTCATATGTTACGTAATAAGGGATTTTAAGGGCCAAAATCATAAATAATTGACGCCTCATATCTTGAAAACGACAAATATTTTGAAAAGCATTATTGAACAAAAGTTGTTCAGAATGATAATCTAAACAATATGTACATTTCGTTTTTTCCCTATGTGGCCCCGTTAGGGAGCTACAGTTTGGCCCCTAAATATTTCTTGTAAAGATAACTCGAGAACGGTAAAGAATTTCTAAATACTTGTTGAGCAAAAAATGTTTAAAATGACAAGGCCTTTCTTACGATATCAAGCAAAACGGGCTGGCCCTTTAAATTAGGGGTTCAGAAGGGTCCAAATGTTTTTGAGAATATCTCAGAAACTATTAATATTTTATAATAAGTTGTAGAAGCGGGAATGTTCATCTCAACGAGCTTGATCTTATCAAATCAAAAAGTAGGTCATATGTTACGTAATTAGAGATTTTAAGGGCCAAAATCGTAAATATTTGACGCCTCATATCTTTAAAACGACATATTTTTTGAAAAGCATTATTGAACAAAAGTTGTTCAATGTGTCATAACCTATCGATCAATATCAAAAAATGGGTCTGTGGGCCTCATGGCTCGCCTGTAGAGTCGATTTTTGTCGATATCAGTCGATTTCAAAAACTTGTAACTGGTAAATATTTTGTAAGGACATATTGAACAAAAGTTGTTCAGTTTATCGAGATCTATCGATTGATATCAAGAAATAGGCCTATGGTCCTAATGGCTCGCCTGTAGAGTCGATTTTTTGTCGATATCGGTCGATCTCAATAACTTTTTACAGGTAAATATTTTGTAAAGACATATAGAACTAAAGTTGTTGAGTCTATAGAGGACTAACAAATGACATCAAGAAATAGGCCCGCGGGCCTTATGGCTCGCCTGGAGTGTCGAATTTCAAACGAATTTCACCGCAACTTTGCTTCAGAAGCTTATGATATGAAAAATTGATTATATCTAAAGTGTCTTATAGTCGGAAACTAAATTGGGACTCATTTGTCTTTTCTTTTTCTTTTTTAACTCCGAGTGCATCAACAAATCGGACGGAAGACCTACTCGTTGCTCGCAACGAGATCGTGTCTAGTTATTATTATTATTATTATTTTTTTTTTCCCTTTCGTCTCCGAGACCGCTGGATGGATTTTCCTGAAACTTTCACAGGTTATAGACAACGATGGTACCTCGAGGCATTTTTTTCATTTTTTCAAAATTCACTTCCGTTCGTCAGATACGTCCGATTTTCCGGTTTTTGAAAGAAAGTTTGTCCGGGGGTAAACTTGAAAACCACTAAAGATAATCGAATGAAACTTTCAGGGATGATAGATCTATTTTCTCTATGGTGCATGCACGTATTATTTTTTGTCGCCGTCACTTCCGGTCGTCACCGGAAGTGATTAAATAAATCATCAATTTCAAACTTTTTTCTTTCAAATTGAAACCTACTTTGGTTTATTATATCTCGTTCTAATTCTCAAAAAATGTTGACCCCACCGGAAGTTGAATCTTCAACTTCCGGTTATATCAAAGAAAGCCCACTCATTCTCTCATTTTTCAGTGCCATAAATCTCCGTCATGAAACTAGTTAATGAGTTGAGTTTTACATATGTTATAGTCACTATAAATGTCTAGAGTAACGTCAAATATTTTTGTAGAATTCACTTCCGGTCGGCAAATACGGCTTATTAGCTGTTTTCGTTGTCTAGCGTTTTTCTCAGAAACAGTAAAAGATAGAGTCACCAAATTTTCAGAGTGAATAGATCTCACTTTGTAGGCGTGCAGGAGGGGGTTAAGAATGTCGACCGTTTCTTCCGGTCGTCACCGGAAGTGATTAATGAATCATAAATTTCAAACTTTTTTCTTTCAAATTGAAACCTATATCGGTTTGCTAGGTCTCGTTCTATTTCTCAAAAAATGTTGACCCCACCGGAAGTTGAATTTCCAACTTCCGGTTATATCAAAGAAAGACTATTCATTCTCTCATTTTTCAGTGCCATAAATCTCGGTCATGAAACAAGTTAATGATTTGAATTTTATATATGTTATAGATACTATAAATGTCTAGAGTAAATTTAAATATTTTTGTAAAATTCACTTCTGGTCGTGAGATATGGGGTGGACATATTCAAACCTTGTCTTTTCACTTTCTCAATAATGAATATAGATAGATGCTTGAAACTTCTAGAGTTGATCAACTAACATTAGTCCAATGTACACATACATTCAATTTTTTCATCCGTCACTTCCGGTCTCTACCGGAAGTATTTGAAAAAATGTCGATTTTCCGATTTCTTCGAGTCTGGATATATTTTCTTGATATTTTCAGGAATAATGTTTGATGAAATGACCTTGCTATAATTATTTTTGTTTTTACAAAATTCACTTCCGGTCGGAAAATATGGCCGATTTTCTGTTTCTCAAAAGGAATTTTGTCCAGCATTTTACTTCGAAAAGGTAAAATATAGGTTCATCAAATATTCAGGGATGATCAATCTCCGTTTGTAAGAGTGCAGTAGGGGGTTGAACATGTCGACCCTCACTTCCTGTCGTCACCGGAAGTGATTGAAAGAATCGCAAATTTCAAACTTTTTCCTTTAAATTGAAACCTATACTAGTTTATTAACTCTCTTTCAAAGTGTCAAAAGAATATTGACTCTGTCGGTAGTCAAAACGACTACTTCCGGTTTCTTGATAAAATGACTTTTTACTTTTCGTCTCTTTGTCCCCATAAATCTCGCTTATATTTGAAGTCTTTCATATGATTTTCACATGTCTTAATAAAAGTATCAACTTCTAAAGTTTTGATAATTTTGTTTTTCAAAATTGACTTCCGGTCGGTAGTAACCTACTACTTTTTCTTTCTTTAGTCTACTTGTTTTTGTTGAGAACTCTTTCAGATAGAGACGTGAAATTCTCAGGGAATATCAACAGTAAAGAGTCGCTCTCATTTATAGGAAAACGCATCTGAATAGTACTTCCGGTCGTCACCAGAAGTTACGAGAAAGGAGTAAAAATTTCGATAATACATTTCTCATTCATTGTGAAGGCACATTTTCTGATACATTTAAATGGTTTTTGTAGGAATAGAAAGCTCTTAACCGGAAGTGGTCTAACGGAAGACCTACTCATTACTAGTAATGAGTGTCTAGTTATTATTATTATTATTATTATTCTTTCTTTCTTCTTGGGACTTTTTTGTCCACGAGTGTTCTCAGAAACTACTCAAGGGATCAATCTGAAACCTTTTTAGGATGATAGTATAGCATATGTAGATGTGCGGAACGAATGTCATTTTGTCTGAAAATGCATGCATGTGCATGCACGTGCATTGGAGTTTTTGTTTACAAACTTTAGAATCACTCTAACTTTTTTATTTTTCAATGAAATCGTTTGCTATTTATATCGTAGGTATAACATGGGACCCTTAACTGTTTGGCATCGTCAAAATTTCAATTCTGCACGCGTATGCACGTGTGCTTCAATTTGATTGGATAATACAAAACCGTTTATAACATTCATACCAATCAAGGAAACTTAATGATATTTACAGGATAGGTAGACATGTCAAATATCTACAGATCGATGTAATAAAAATTGCAAACGCGCATGCGCACGCACGTGCATTGTGTTTTGAAGGTTCAATTCTTTCAATGACCATAACTTTTTTGTTTTTTGTCAAAATCTTTTCAAACTTGTATTGTATATGTATCTTGATATTCTTAAAAAAAATGTATAGTCATAATTACCATCCGGCACGTGCATGCACGTGTGCTAAATTGTGATTGGACGATTTTCAAATCGCCATAACTTTCTTATAAATGATGGAAACGATATGAAATTTATACTGTAAGTATATCTATCAAATGTCTATTAAATGGCATCAACATTGATGCTGAGTTATACTCACGTGCCCGTGTATGCACGTGCATAGCTTTTCTTTCATTTTTCGGGTACTAAAATGGTCATAACTATTGAATTAAAAACTGAAATGAATTCAAATTTACCCTGAGGATCTATGATATGAATGTCTATGAAATGGTGTCAACAAATTTTCCATTATCAAAATCGCGTGCGCGTGAATGCGCGTGCATTGTAATTTTTGTCGTCTAAATTTAAGTATTGGTCTATAACAGTTTGAGATTGCAATGAATAGGTTTGAAAATTAGGTAGCAGGTATGTTTTGGGCCTCTCAATTTATTAATAGTCTCAAAATCATTTCCCTGCACGCACATGCACGTGCGCTTAATTCTGATTGGACGATTTTGAAATCCCAATAACTTTCTGATGAGTGAAGCAATCGATACCAAATTCATATAGTAAGTATATTGTTCAAATGTCTATTGAATAGCATCAAAAAAATTGCTGTGTGGTACTCACGCGCACGTGTATGCACGTACATTGATTTCGGTCTTTGTAGTTTTGAGTTGCCGTTAATTTCTCGTTCTTCTTTTGTACTCATATAGTCAGACCTGTAATGTATCGAGATGGTCGAATTATTTATATGCACGTACGTGCACGTGCACAAAACTCTCAGATCTTTATAACTGATTTGAACTAGTATGAAATGGACTGAACGTTATAATATAGTTATATATTCACATGCTAAACAGTTTGCAATGGTCAAAACAACTTGTACTGAAATAAATGTCACCACTTACTAAATGGGGGAATGTTTGGGGAACATCTGTAACGGTCCCCGTTACAATAAGTACTAGTTATTATGTTCCCCAAACAAAGTTTGGGAACATATTGGTTTTACTCTGTTTCTTATTATTATTATGTTCCCCAAACGAAGTTTGGGAACATATTGGTTTTACTCTGTTTCTTATTATTATGTTCTCCAAACAAAGTTTGGGAACATATTGGTTTTACTCTGTTTCTTATTATTATTATGTTCCCCAAACAAAGTTTGGGAACATATTGGTTTTACTCTGTTTCTTATTATTATTATGTTCCCCAAACGAAGTTTGGGAACATATTGGTTTTACTCTGTTTCTTATTATTATTATTATTATTATTCTTTCTTTCTTCTTGGGACTTTTTTGTCCACGAGTGTTCTCAGAAACTACTCAAGGGATCAATATGAAACCTTTTTAGGATGATAGTATAGCATATGTAGATGTGCGGAACGAATGTCATTTTGTCTGAAAATGCATGCATGTGCATGCACGTGCATTGGAGTTTTTGTTTACAAACTTTAGATTGAGTCTAACGTTTTTATTTTTCAATGAAATCGTTTGCTATTTATATCGTAGGTATAACATGGGACCCTTAACTGTTTGGCATCGTCAAAATTTCAACTCTGCACGCGCATGCACGTGTGCTTCAATTTGATTGGATAATACAAAACCGTTTATAACATTCATACCAATCAAGGAAATTTAATGATATTTACAGGATAGGTAGACATGTCAAATATCTACAGACCAATGTAATAAAAATTGCAAACGCGCATGCGGACGCACGTGCATTGTCTTTTGAAGGTTCAATTCTTTCAATGACCCTAACTTTTTTGTTTTTTGTCAAAATCTTTTCAAACTTGTATTGTATATGTATCTTGATATTCTTAACAAAAGGGTATAGTCATAATTACCATTCGGCACGTGTATGCACGTGTGCTAAATTCTGATTGGACGATTTTCAAATCGCCATAACCTTCTTATAAATGATGGAAACAATATGAAATTTATACTGTAAGTATATCTATCAAATGTCTATTGAATGACATCAACATTGATGCTGAGTCATACTCACGTGCCCGTGTATGCACGTGCATAGCTTTTCTTTCATTTTTCGGGTACTAAAATGGTCATAACTATTGAATTAAAAACTGAAATGAATTCAAATTTACCCTGAGAATCTATGATATGAATGTCTATGAAATGGTGTCAACAAATTTTCCATTATCAAAATCGCATGCGCGTGAATGCACATGCATTGTAATTTTTGACGTCTAAATTCAAGTCTTGGTCTATAACATTTTTAGATTGCAATGAATAGCTTTGAAAATTAGGTTGCAGGTATGTTTTGGGCCTCTCCATTTATTAATAGTCTCAAAAACACTTCCCTGCACGCGGATGCACGTGCGCTTAATTCTGATTGGACGATTTTGAAATCCCAATAACTTTCTTAAGAGTGAAGCGATCGATACCAAATTCATTTAGTAAGTATATTGTTCAAATGTCTATTGAATAGCATCAACAAAATGGCTGTGTGGTACTCACGCGCACGTGTATGCACGTGCATTGATTTCGGTCTTTGTAGTTTTGAGTTGCCGTTAATTTCTCGTTTTTCATCGAACAGTTGTGAAACTTCTCTTGTACTCATATAGTAAGACTTCTGATGTATCGAGATGGTCGAATTATGTATATGCACGTTTATGCACGTACGTGCACGTGCACAAAACTCTCAGATCTTTATAACTGATTTGTATTAGTATGAAATGGACTGAACGTTATAAAATAGTTATATATTCACATGTTTCACAGTTTGCAATGGTCAAAACCACTTGTACTGAAATAAATGACACCACTTGCTAAATGGGGGAATGTTTGCGGAACATCTGTAACGGTCCCCGTTACAATAAGTACTAGTTATGTTCCCCAAACAAAGTTTGGGAACATATTGGTTTTACTCTGTTTCTTATTAAGGTCTTCCGTCTCCTGCGGAAGACCTTACTATTATTGTTCGCGTTCTTCTTCTTCATTATTATTATTATTATTATTATTTTCCTTGGTAGTACACGCGTTTTTCTCAGCCATTTCTCGATCGATTTTCACGAAATTTTCAGGAAAGATGTCTTTTGGTGACGAGACTTTGCTTGCAAAATTTCGTGCTTGACGTCACTTCCGGTCAGGAGTTATCTCTCTTTTAGTGATTTTTGACCTTTGATCTCCAATATCTTTTTTCTTGCAAATATTTTGTTAAGACATGTAGAACAAAAGTTGTGCACATTTACAAGATCTTTTCGAAAATATCAAGATTTAGGGGCTAGCCCCTTAAATTAGGGATCTAGAAGTCTAGATCAAATATCTCAAAAATCGTTAATATTTTGGTATAAGTCAAAGAACAAAAAATGTTCATCTCAACAATCCAAATCTATTCATATAAAAATTTAGATCATATGTTACGTAATAAGGGATTTTAAGGGCCAAAACCATAAATTTTTTACCCCTTGTATCTTGAAAACGACAAATATTTTGAAAAGCAATAAAGAACAAAAGTTGTTCAGAATGATGATCTGAACAATATGCATATTTCGTTTTTACCCTATGTGGCCCCGTTAGGGAGCTACAGTTTGGCCCCTAAAAATTACTTCTAGAAATAACTCGAGAACGGTAAAGAATTTCTAAATACTTGTTGAACAAAAAATGTTTGAAATGTCATGACCTTTCTTATGATATCAAGCAAAAGGGGCTGACCCTTTAAATTAGGGGCCCAGAAGGGTCCAAAGATTTATGAGAATATCTCAGAAACTATTCATATTTTGTAATAAGTCATTGAAGCGGAAATGTTCATCTAAACGAGCTTGTTCTTATCAAATCAAAAAGTAGGTCATATGTTACGTAATAAGGGATTTTAAGGGCCAAAATCATAAATAATTGACGCCTCATATCTTGAAAACGACAAATATTTTGAAAAGCATTATTGAACAAAAGTTGTTCAGAATGATAATCTAAACAATATGTACATTTCGTTTTTTCCCTATGTGGCCCCGTTAGGGAGCTACAGTTTGGCCCCTAAATATTTCTTGTAGAGATAACTCGAGAACGGTAAAGAATTTCTAAATACTTGTTGAGCAAAAAATGTTTCAAATGACAAGGCCTTTCTTACGATATCAAGCAAAACGGGCTGGCCCTTTAAATTAGGGGTTCAGAAGGGTCCAAATGTTTTTGAGAATATCTCAGAAACTATTAATATTTTATAATAAGTTGTAGAAGCGGAAATGTTCATCTCAACGAGCTTGATCTTATCAAATCAAAAAGTAGGTCATATGTTACGTAATTAGAGATTTTAAGGGCCAAAATCGTAAATATTTGACGCCTCATATCTTTAAAACGACATATTTTTTGAAAAGCATTATTGAACAAAATTTGTTCAATGTGTCATAACCTATCGATCAATATCAAAAAATGGGTCTGTGGGCCTCATGGCTCGCCTGTAGAGTCGATTTTTGTCGATATCAGTCGATTTCAAAAACTTGTAACTGGTAAATATTTTGTAAGGACATATTGAACAAAAGTTGTTCAGTTTATCGAGATCTATCGATTGATATCAAGAAATAGGCCTATGGTCCTAATGGCTCGCCTGTAGAGTCGATTTTTTGTCGATATCGGTCGATCTCAATAACTTTTTACAGGTAAATATTTTGTAAAGACATATAGAACTAAAGTTGTTGAGTCTATAGAGGGCTAACAAATGACATCAAGAAATAGGCCCGCGGGCCTTATGGCTCGCCTGGAGAGTTGAATTTCAAACGAATTTCACCGCAACTTTGCTTCAGAAGCTTATCATATGAAAAATTGATTATATCTAAAGTGTCTTAAAGTCGGAAACTAAATTGGGACTCATTTGTCTTTTTTTTTTTTTTTTTAACTCCGAGTGCATCAACAAATCGGACGGAAGACCTACTCGTTGCTCGCAACGAGATCGTGTCTAGTTATTATTATTATTATTATTATTCTTTTTCTCCGGTACTTTTTTGTCCGGTAGTGTTCTCAGAAACTACAAAAGGGATCGATATGAAACTTTCCAGGATGATAGTATAGCGTTTGTAGATGTGCATAGTGATAGTCATTTTGTTTGCACGTGCATGCACGCGCGTGCACGTGCATTGCAATTTTGGTACAAAAAATGGAAAATCAGAATATTGAAGGAAGCGATATAAAACCTAAATAGGATGATAGTATATCATTTGTGCATATGAAAAATAATAGTTATTTTGCCAGCACGCGCACGCATGCACGTGCACGTACATTACAAAATTTGTACGCTAACTTTGGAATCAGTCTAACTTTTTTGTTGTTCATTGAAATGGCTTGAAATTCATATCATAGTTAGATATTGAGACCCTTAACTGATTTACATGGTCAAAATTACCAATTTGCACGCACATGCACGTGCGCTTCATTTTGATTGGATAATACTAAAACGTTTGTAACTATCTTATTTATGAAACGAATGAGATGATATTCACAGCATATGTAGACAATATGTGTATCTATATGTTGGTGTAACAAAAAATGCCAACGCACATGCGCATGCGCGTGCAACGTTTTTTAAATGTTCAATTTTTAAAGGACGATAACGTTTTTGTTTTTCATCAAATTCTATTCATATTAGGGGTTTAGATGTATCTTGGTACTCCTTACAAATTGCTGTGGTTAGAATTACTGCTCACCACGTTCATGCACGTGTGCTGATTTCTGATTGGACGATTTTAAAATCGCTATAACTTCCTTATATTTGCTGGAAACGTTATGAAATTCATACTGTGGGTATATGATACAAATGCCTCTTGAACGACATCAACAAAAATTCGGAATCATACACGCGTGCGCGTGTATGCACGTGCAACGCTTTCTTTCATTTCTTGGTACTGAAATGACCATATTGAACGTACTACATGTAATTAAAGGCTAAAATAAAATGATTTTTTGCTATAGATTCACAAGATGATCACTTTTTAATTGGGGGAGGTTTGGGGAACATATGTAACGGTCCTCGTTACAATTAGAACTAGTAAAGGTCTTCCGTTTCCAACGGAAGACCTTCTAGTGATTCTACTGTTTATTATTATTTTTTTTTCCCTTTCGTCTCCTACACCGTTGGATGGATTTTCCTGAAACTTTCACAGGTTATAGACAACGATGGTACCTCGAGGCATATTTTTCATTTTTTCAAAATTCACTTCCGGTCGCAAGATATCTCCAATTTTCGTCTTTTTACAAGATATCTTGTCCAGCGTTTTTCTCAGAAACAGTAAAAGATAGAGTCACCAAATTTTCAGAGTTAATAGATTTCACTTCGTAGGCGTGCAGTAGGGGGTTAAGAATGTCGACCGTCACTTCCGGTCGTCACCGGAAGTGATTAAAGGAATCATGAATTTCAAACTTTTTTCTTTCAAATTGAAACCTATTTCGGTTTACTATATCTCGATCTAATTCTCAAAAAATGTTGACCCCACCGGAAGTTGAATCTTCAACTTCCAGTTATATCAAATAAAGACTATTCATTCTCTCATTTTTCAGTGCCATAAATCTCGGTCATGAAACTAGTTAATGAGTTGAGTTTTACATATATTATAGTCACTATAAATGTCTACAGTAACGTCAAATATTTTTGTAAAATTTACTTCCGGTCGGCAAATACGGCTTATTAGCTGTTTTCGTTGTCCAGCGTTTTTCTCAGAAACGGTAAAAGATAGAGTCACCAAATTTTCAGAGTTAATAGATCTCACTTTGTAGGCGTG
This sequence comes from Ostrea edulis, assembly GCF_947568905.1. Classification (NCBI taxonomy): domain Eukaryota; kingdom Metazoa; phylum Mollusca; class Bivalvia; order Ostreida; family Ostreidae; genus Ostrea; species Ostrea edulis. The sequence goes on along the minus strand of NC_079168.1, from coordinate 61,856,855 downwards.
CAGTAGGGGATTAAGAATGTTGGCCGTCACTTCCGGTCGTCACCGGAAGTGATTGATGAATCATAAATTTCAAATTTTTTTCTTTCAAATTGAAACCTATATCGGTTTACTAGGTCTTGTTGTAATTTTCAAAAAATGTTTACCCCACCGGAAGTTGAAACTCCAACTTCCGGTTATATAAAAAAAAGACTATTCATTCTCTCATTTGTTAGTGCCATAAATCTCGGTCATAAAACAAGTTAATGATTTCAATTTTACGTATGTTATAGACACTATAATTGTCTAGAGTATATTTAAATATTTTTTTGAAAATTCACTTCCGGTCGTGAGATATGGGGTGGACATATTCAAACCTTGTTTTTTCAGTTTCTCAATAATGAATATAGATAGACGTTTGAAACTTGTAGAGTTGATCAACTAACATTAGTCCATTGTACACATGCATTCAATATTTTCGTCCGTCACTTCCGGTCTATACCGGAAGTATTTGAAAAAATGTCGATTTTCCAATTTCTTTGAGTGATTTCTCAGAGATGGCTGGATATATTTTCTTGAAATTTTCAGGAATAATGTCTTATGAAATGATTTTGCTATAGGTATTTTTGTTTTACGAAATTCACTTCCGGTCGGAAAATAGGGCCGATTTTCTGTTTCTCAAAAGGAATTTTGTCCATCACTTTTCTTGGAAAAGGTAAAATATAGGTTCATCATATATTCAGGAATGATCAATTTCCGTTTGTAAGCGTGCAGTAGGGGGTTGAACATGTCGACCGTCACTTCCTGTCGTCACCGGAAGTGATGGAAAGAATCGCAAATTTCAAACATTTTCTTTAAATTGAAACCTATACTAGTTTATCAACTCTCTTTCAAAGTGTCAAAATAATATTGAGTCTGTCGGTAGTCAAAATAACTACTTCCGGTTTCTTGATAAAATACATTTCTACTTTTCATCTCTTTGTCACCATAAATCTCGCGTATATTTGAAGTCTTTCATATGATTTTCACATGTCATAATAAAAGTATCAACTTCTAGAGTTTGGATCATTTTGTTTTTCAAAATTGACTTCCGGTCGGTAGTAACCTACTACTTTTTCTTTCTTTAGTCTACTTCTTTTTGTTGAGAACTCTTTGAGATAGAGACGTGAAATTTTCAGGGAATATAGACAGTAAAGAGTCGCTGTCATTTATAGTAAAACGCATCATAAAAGTACTTCCGGTCATCACCGGAAGTTACGAGAAATGAGTAAAAAATTCGATAATACATTTCTCATTCATTGTTAAGGCACATTTTCTGATATATTTAAATGGTTTTCGTAGGAACAGAAAGCTCTTTACCGGAAGTGATCTAACGGAAGACCTACTCATTACTAGTAATGAGTTTCTAGTTATTATTATTATTCTTTTTCTCCGGTACTTTTTTGTCCGGTAGTGTTCTCAGAAACTACAAAAGCGATCGTTATGAAACTTTCCAGGATGATAGTATAGCGTTGGTAGATGTGCATAGTGATAGTCATTTTGTCTGCACGTGTATGCACGCGCGTGCACGTGCATTGCAATTTTGGTACAAAAAATGGAAAATCAGAATATTGAAGGAAGCGATATAAAACCTAAATAGGATGATAGTATATCATTTGTACATATGAAAAATAATAGTTTTTTTGTCAGCACGCGCACGCATGCGCGTGCACGTGCATTACAAAATTTGTACACTAACTTTGGAATCAGTCTAACTTTTTTGTTGTTCATTGAAATGGCTTGAAATTCATATCATAGGTAGATATTGAGACCGTTAACTGATCTACATGGTCAAAATTACCAATTTGCACGCGCATGCACGTGCGCTTCATTTTGATTGGATAATACTAAAACGTTTGTAACTATCTTATGTATGAAGCGAATGAGATGATATTCACAGCATACGTAGACAATATGTGTATCTATATATTGGTGTAACAAAAAAATGCCAACACACACGCGCATGCGCGTGCAACGGTTTTTAAATGTTCAATTTTTAAAGGACGATAACGTTTTTGTTTTTCATCAAATTCTATTGATATTAATGGTTTAGATGTGTCTTGGTACTCCTTACAAATTGCTGTGGTTAGAATTACTGTTCAGCACGTGCATGCACGTGTGCTGAATTCTGATTGGACGATTTTAAAATCGCTATAACTTCCTTATATTTGATGGAAACGTTATGAAATTCACACTGTGGGTATATGATACAAATGCCTGTTGAACGACATCAACAAAAATTCGGAATCATACACGCGTGCGCGTGTATGCACGTGCAACGCTTTCTTTCATTTCTTGGTACTGAAATGACCATACTGAACGTACTACATGTAATTAAAGGCTAAAATAAAATGATTTTTTCCTATAGATTCACAAGGACATCACTTTTTAAGTGGGGGAGGTTTGGGGAACATCTGTAACGGTCCCCGTTACAATTAGAACTAGTTATTATTATATTTTTTTTCCCTTTCGTCTCCGAGACCGTTGGATGGATTTTCCTGAAACTTTCACAGGTTATAGGGAAAGATGGTACCTCGAGGCATTTTTTTCATTTTTTCAAAATTCACTTCCGTTCGTCAGATACGTCCGATTTTCCGGTTTTTGAAAGAAACTTTGTCCGGGGGTAAACTTGAAAACCACTAAAGATAATCGAATGAAACTTTCAGGGATGATAGATCTATTTTCTCTATGGTGCATGCACGTAATATTTTTTGTCGCCGTCACTTCCGGTCGTCACCGGAAGTGATCAAATAAATCATCAATTTCAAACTTTTTTCTTTCAAATTGAAAGCTACTTTGGTTTACTATATCTCGTTCTAATTCTCAAAAAATGTTGACCCCACCGGAAGTGGAATCTCCAACTTCCGGTTATATCAAAGAAAGACTATTCATTCTCTCATTTTTCAGTGCCATAAATCTCGGTCATGAAACTAGTTAATGAGTTGAGTTTTACATATATTATAGTCACTATAAATGTCTAGAGTAACGTCAAATATTTTTGTAAAATTCAATTCCGGTCGGCAAATACGGCTTATTAGCTGTTTTCGTTGTCAATCGTTTTTCTCAGAAACAGTAAAAGATAGAGTCACCAAAATTTCAGAGTTAATAGATCTCACTTTGTAGGGATGCAGTAGGGGGGTAAGAATGTCGGCCGTCACTTCCGGTCGTCACCGGAAGTGATTAATAATTCATAAATTTCAAACTTTTTTTTTTCAAATTGAAACCTATATCGGTTTATTAGGTCTCGTTCTAATTCTCAAAAACTATTGATCCCACCGGAAGTTGAATCTCCAACTTCCGGTTATATGAAAGAAAAACTATTCATTCTCTCATTTTTCAGTACCATAAATCTCGGTCATAAAAAAAGTTAATGATTTAAATTTTACATATGTTATAGACATTATAAATGTCTAGAGTAAATTGAAATATTTTTGTAAAATTCACTTCCGGTTGTGAGTTATGGGGTGGACATATTCAAACCTTGTTTTTTCAGTTTCTCAATAATGAATATAGATAGACGCTTGAAACTTGTAGAGTTGATCAACTAACATTAGTCCATTGTACACATACATTCAATTTTTCGTCCGTCACTTCCGGTCTATACCGGAACTATTTGAAAAATGTCGATTTTCCGATTTCTTCGAGTGATTTCTCAGAGATGGTGGATAGATTTTCTTGAAATTTTCAGGAATAATGTCTTATGAAATGACCTTGCTATAATTATTTTTGTTTTTACAACATTCACTTCCGGTCGGAAAATATGGCCGATTTTCTGTTTCTCAAAAGGAATTTTGCCCAGTATTTTTCTTGGAAAAGGTAAAATATAGGTTCATCAAATATTCAGGGATGATCATTCTCCGTTTGTAAGCGTGCAGAAGGGGGTTGAACATGTCGACCGTCACTTCCTGTCGTCACCGGAAGTGATGGAAAGAATCGCAAATTTCAAACTTTTTCCTTTAAATTGAAACTTATACTAGTTTATCAACTCTCTTTCAAAGTGTCAAAAAAATATTGACTCTGTCGGTAGTCAAAACGACTACTTCCGGTTTGTGGTTTAAAATATCTTTTTACTTTTCGTCTCTTTGTTCCCATAAATCTCACTTATATTTGAAGTCTTTCATATGATTTTCACATGTCTTAATAAAAGTATCAACTTCTAAAGTTTTGATAATTTTGTTTTTCAAAATTGACTTCCGGTCGGTAGTAACCTACTACTTTTTCTTTCTCTAGTCTACTTCTTTTTGTTGAGAACTCTTTCAGATAGAGACGTGAAATTTTCAGGGAATATCGACAGTAAAGAGTCGCTGTCATTTATAGGAAAACGCATCTGAATAGTACTTACGGTCGTCACCGGAAGTTACGAGAAAGGAATAAAAAATTCGACAATACATTTCTCATTCATTGTTAAGGCACATTTTCTGATACATTTAAATGATTTTCGTAGGAATAGAAAGCTCTTTACCGGAAGTGGTCTAACGGAAGACCTACTCATTACTAGTAATGAGTTTCTAGTTATTATTATTTTTATTATTCTTTTTCTCCGGTACTTTTTTGTCCGGTAGTGTTCTCAAAAACTACAAAAGGGATCGATATGAAACTTTCCAGGATGATAGTATAGCGTTTGTAGATGTGCATAGTGATAGTCATTTTGTCTGCACGTGCATGCACGCGCGCGCACGCGCACTGCAATTTTGGTACAAAAAATGGAAAATCAGAATATTAAAGGGATCGATATGAAACCTAAATAGGATGATAGTATATCATTTGTAGATATGAAAAATGATAGTTATTTTGTCTTCACGCGCACGCATGTGCGTGCACGTGCATCACAAAATTTGTACACTAACTTTGGAATAAGTCTAACTTTTTTTGTTGTTCATTGAAATGGCTTGATATTCATATCATAGGTAGATATTGAGACCCTTAACTGATTTTCATGGTCAAAATTACCAATTTGCACGCGCATGCACGTGCGTTTCATTTTGATTGGATAGTACTAAAACGTCTGTAACTATCTTATTTATGAAGCGAATGAGATGATATTCACAGCATATGTAGACAATACGTGTATCTATATATTGGTGTAATAAAAAAGGCCAACTAACACGCGCATGCGCGTGCAATGTTTTTCAAATGTTCAGTTTTTAAAGGACAATAACGTTTTTGTTTTTCATCAAATTCTATTGATATTAATGGTTTAGATGTGTCTTGGTACTCCTTACAAATTGCTGTGGTTAGAATTACTGCTCAGCACGTTCATGCACGTGTGCTGAATTCTGATTGGACGATTTTAAAATCGCTATAACTTCCTTATATTTGGTGGAAACGTTATGAAATTCACACTGTGGGTATATGATACACATGCCTGTTGAACGACATCAACAAAAATTGGGAATCATACACGCGTGCGCGTGTATGCGCGTGCAACGCTTTCTTTCATTTTTGGGTACTGAAATGACCATATTGAACGTACTACATGTAATTAAAGGCTAAAATAAAATGATTTTTTGCTATAGATTCACAAAAACATCATTTTTTAATTGGGGGAGGTTTGGGGAACATATGTAACGGTCCCCGTTACAATTAGAACTAGTTATTTTTTTTTTTTTTCCCCTTTCGTTTCCGAGACCGTTGGATGGATTTTCCTGAAACTTTCACAGGTTATAGGGAACGATGGTACCTCGAGGCACTTTTTTCATTTTTTCAAAATTCACTTCCGTTCGTCAGATACGTCCGATTTTCCGGTTTTTGAAAGAAACTTTGTCTGGGGGTAAACTTGAAAACCACTAAAGATAATCGAATGAAACTTTCAGGGATGATAGATCTATTTTCTCTATGGTGCATGCACGTATTATTTTTTGTCGCCGTCACTTCCGGTCGTCACCGGAAGTGATTAAATAAATCATCAATTTCAAACTTTTTTCTTTCAAATTGAAACCTACTTTGGTTTATTATATCTCGTTCTAATTCTCAAAAAATGTTGACCCCACCGGAAGTTGAATCTTCAACTTCCGGTTATATCAAAGAAAGCCCACTCATTCTCTCATTTTTCAGTGCCATAAATCTCGGTCATGAAACTAGTTAATGAGTTGAGTTTTACATATATTATAGTCACTATTAATGTCTAGAGCAACGTCAAATATTTTTGTAGAATTTACTTCCGGTCGGCAAATACGGCTTATTAGCTGTTTTCGTTGTCTAGCGTTTTTCTCAGAAACAGTAAAAGATAGAGTCACCAAATTTTCAGAGTTAATAGATCTCACTTTGTAGGCGTGCAGGAGGGGGTTAAGAATGTCGGCCGTCACTTCCGGTCGTCACCGGAAGTGATTAATGAATCATAAATTTCAAACTTTTTTCTTTCAAACTGAAACCTATATCGGTTGACTAGGTCTCGTTCTAATTCTCAAAAAATGTTGACCCCACCGGAAGTTAAATCTCCAACTTCCGGTTATATCAAAGAAAGACTATTCATTCTCTCATTTTTCAGTGCCATAAATCTCGGTCATAAAACAAGTTAATGATTTGAATTTTACATATGTTATAGACACTATAAATGTCTAGAGTAAATTTAAATCTTTTTGTAAAATTCACTTCCCTTCGTGAGATATGGGGTGGATATATTCAAACCTTGTTTTTTCAGTTTCTGAATAATGAATATAGATAGACGCTTGAAACTTGTAGAGTTGATTTCAGAGTTAATAGATCTCACTTTGTAGGCGTGCAGTAGGGGGTTAAGAGAGTGGGCCGTCACTTCCGGTCGTCACCGGAAGTGATTAATGAATCATAAATTTCAAACTTTTTTCTTTCAAATTGAAACCTATATCGGTTTGCTAGGTCTCGTTCTAATTCTCAAAAAATGTTGACCCCACCGGAAGTAGAATCTCCACCTTCCGGTTATATCAAAGAAAGACTATTCATTCTCTCATTTTTCAGTGCCGTAAATCTCGGTCATGAAACTAGTTAATGAGTTGAGTTTTACATATATTATAGTCACTATAGATGTCTAGAGTAACGTCAAATATTTTTGTAAAATTCACTTCCGGTCGGCAAATACGGCTTATTAGCTGTTTTCGTTGTTCAGCGTTTTTTTCAGAAACAGTAAAAGATAGAGTCATCAAATTCTCACAGTTAATAGATCTCACTTTGTAGGCCTGTAGTAGATGGTTAAGAATGTCGGGCGTTACTTCCGGTCGTCACCGGAAGTGTTTAAATGAATCATAAATTTCAAACTTTTTTCTTTCAAACTGAAACCTATATCGGTTGACTAGGTCTCGTTCTAATTCTCAAAAAATGTTGACCCCACCGGAAGTTAAATCTCCAACTTCCGGTTATATCAAAGAAAGACTATTCATTCTCTCATTTTTCAGTGCCATAAATCTCGGTCATAAAACAAGTTAATGATTTGAATTTTACGTATGTTATAGACACTATAAATGTCTAGAGTATGTTTGAATAGTTTTGTAAAATTCACTTCCGGTCGTGAGATATGGGGTGGACATATTCAAACCTTGTTTTTTCAGTTTCTCAATAATGAATATAGATAGACGCTTGAAACTTGTAGAGTTGATCAAGTAACATTAGTCCATTGTACACATACATTCAATTTTTTTGTCCGTCACTTCCGGTCTATACCGGAAGTATTTGAAAAATTGTCGATTTTCAGATTTCTTCGAGTGATTTCTCAGAGATGGCTGGATATATTTTCTTGAAATTTTCAGGAATAATGTCTTATGAAATGACCTTGCTATAATTACTTTTGTTTTTACAAAATTCACTTCCGGTCGGAAAATATGGCCGATTTTCTGTTTCTCAAAAGGAATTTTGTCCAGCATTTTTCTTGGAAAAGGAAAAATATAGGTTCATCAAATATTCAGGGATGATCAATCTCCGTTTGTAAGCGTGCAGTAGGGGGTTGAACTTTTTCCTTTAAATTGAAACTTATACTAGTTTATTAACTGTCTTTCAAAGTGTCAAAAGAATATTGACTCTGTCGGTAGTCAAAACGACTACTTCCGGTTTCTTGATAAAATACCTTTTTCCTTTTTGTCTCGTTGTCCCCATAAATCTCGCTTATATTTGAAGTCTTTCATATGATTTTCACATGTCTTAATAAAAGTATCAACTTCTAAAGTTTTGACAATTTTGTTTTTCAAAATTGACTTCCGGTCGGTAGTAACCTACTACTTTTTCTTTCTTTAGTCTACTTCTTTTTGTTGAGAACTCTTTCAGATAGAGATGTGAAATTTCAGGGAATATAGCCAGTAACGAGTCGCTGTCATTTATAGGAAAACACATCTGAATATTACTTCCGGCCGTCACCAGAAGTGGCGAGAAATGGGTGAAAACTTCATTAACAGTCCTCTCATGTCTTGAAAAGGCACATTCTCTGATATATTTGAATGATTCTCGTAAGAACAGAAATCTGTGTACCGGAAGTGTTCAAACGGAAGACCTTGAACAAAATGGCGGCCTAATATGAAGTCCGTCGGATTTCAGCCAAATTTAGTTTCTAGGGTTCTTTGAGAGTGCATATCTGGCATCAAAAATAATTTCTGACATGGGGAGGTGTTCGGAGACATTTGTGTTGGCATCCCAACACAGTTATAGGTCATTTCAGTGCTAGAGATAAAACAAACATGTGTTCCAAGTTTAATTGATATATATTAAGTACTTCCGGTTCTATCAATCTTTGAATATTTCCCTATGACAGTTTCAATGTTAAAGAATTCAAAACACCTGCTACGTTTTCTCAAAAACTTCTTAAACAATTCTTGTGATATTTAACCCGAAATATGTCTATACCATGCCGCACAGAGGAAAAGATTTTGGAATGAATCCTGAAAGGGGCCTAAGTAAGAAACAGTCTTTTATCCCTAACTTTTTTATCTGGCTTCCGATTTCCAAACTCTTTCGTGATTTGAATTAAACAACAAACGGGAATCTAAAAATTACTAGCCGTGGGTCCCTATTTTGACCCCTTAAGGGACTTTTTGAAGCTTATAAAAGTTGCTATTTTAAACAAAATTTCTTAAGAGTTATCTCTCTTGATATTTTCAAAGAATATGTTGTATCCTTAAAGGATACATTTTAAGTTCTATTTATCATTGAAGTAACTCCGGTTCCTTTACTTCCAGTGTCAAAATCACGAAAGTCATTAAGAAATAATTTTAGAAAAAGTCCCAAAACGTTACTATTCTTCCATAAAAGTGATTGAAACTTTTCAGTTATATATATTTTGTCTTGATGAACAAAAAAGTCAACGGTGACCTACTCCTGTTTCCAGTTCTTTCCGAGATACAGGGCGCCAAAGATTAAGGTGGTTGATATTTACAAAAAATAGAAACAAGGATGAGGGTTTCTTTCAGACATATTGGACTGTTAATAGTGATAAATACAATCAGTCTTTCAAGTTTCAATTGAATATATTCAGTACTTTTGGTTTTATCAATCCTTGAATTTTGTCGATGGAGGTTTTCATCTGAAATTGTCAATGATTGTGTATTGAGTTATCTCTTTTTCACCATGTAGAAAACGCCAGGTAGATATTTACCCTGATAAGTCCTCCGATTTCTTTTAACGTTTTATCGGTTCTTTTGCAAAACGTATTTGGACATTTTATGATATTCACATCTTAATTCCTTGATTTTCATTGTCGAAAAGCCCTTTGTTTTTTTTTAACGACAAATATTCTAGTTATTATTCTTTTTATTCTCGACAGATTTCTGTCAGCGTTTTCAAGAAAACGGTCACTCAAAGTCAATAAAAGCGTGCAATCGATGTCGCCTGCACTTTATTAAAAAATAAGCTATGTCAAATCATATATTTTGTGTGCTATACATTTATGGACCCATAGCCTCCCTAGGCATGGTATACTTTTTATTTCCTCTTTACTTATAAACTTGGTAGGAAGCGTAGATACCCTAATTTTGTAACATACGTGACTGTCGCCGACTCAATTTTTAAAATTGAACAAGCAAATATAAAAATCTGAGAGCGTGATTTTTAATTTTCTTTGCGTTAATATCATTTGTATTTCCTAAATTTTCATTCAATAAAAGTTTAACACCCTTTGGGTATGATTTTAAGCAGTGGTGTATAGATTACTCCATGTCGCCAGATTATATCATGTGATCATAGGGTCAATTAAACACCCAATGTATGAACAAAGATTTCGTATTATCTTTATGTTTTGGATCTATTTTGGCGCTAAAATATTCAAAAACTTTGGGAAAATATTCATCAAGCGATATTTAGATGTGGCATTGAGAAGAAGTTATCATTATTCTCAAAATTTTGCATTTCGATTTTAGAAATGTAACATACGATACAATAAACTTTTTATGAAAACGTATTTGCAGAGCAAATGTTGCCTCTTTTATGAAAATCTCGTAGTGTACAGAGAATGAAAATATAAACATTTCTTTTGCAGAAGTCATTGGTTGGTCTGAAGTTTGACAAACGTGTCAAGATGTAACATTCGTGATGTAACATTCGTTACCGAGAAATTAATTAAAAGGAATGATATAATAATTTCCCGCGTATTTTTGCTCTCTGTCTGCATGATGTGGTATACAACATGAACGTCTACTATGAACGTTTGAGTTTGAAAGTCAATACGTGTTAAACTTTGAGAATTAGGATTAATTTTCTCTTACGGTAAGTACTGTTACAACAACTGCAATGTTTGATATACAATATTGATTAAGCAGATGGAATGTTTTGGTCTGAATTTGTTCTTCCGATATCAAAGAATGTATATCGTATTCCAAATATCTCGAAATTCCTCTGGTGTAAGAATTACATTGAGTAGAATGCTGGTAACATACGTAACTCAAAGTAACGTATGCTACTTAATGAAATGCTTGATTAGACATCAAATATTGAACTACATATTGACAAAATATCATCATTAACGATATGTTTGTTGAATATCAACTATGTTATGAAGAAACAAATGTGTTATTGTTCCCGTATTCACTAGCATATACAGATATCCTCTGCAAGATATACAGGCCATGTTTTTCTCTGCTACTGTCCTATTTATGATACATGTAACTATGCAACTTTACATTTATCAATTTGCTAGAATTCAGCATCTTTTCATATTATATCTTAGAAATGAAGGGATTAATCTCTGATGATTGTTCTATGCAATCTTATAGAGAAATCATTAAAAAATATTTTATCTGAGTGTAACGTGTTACCAGAAATTCCGTTACGTAATATTATTCTACTTGATTTTAATTTTTTATTTATTTTTTCAGAAATGGCGCTTGTGAGAGCAGAAGTACAGAATAACTATCATGGAAAAAAAAATGTATTAAAACATAAGAACAACCATGAAAAAATGTTTTAGAAATAATATTATATGCTCCCCTTGTGGCAATACTGAAAATGTAGAATGTCTGTATAGACAGTGAAAATAAAGGTTTAACTACCGGTCAAAGGCTACCATAATGATACTTGTAAGTTTTGTCTCTCAAAATACTTATTAGCAACTGGTCATTTGAGTAATTTTGTATGACCTTTGACCTTGTGACTTGAAATCCAATGGGGGTCATCTATTCATAAGGGGGCACCAGTGTTTCAAGTTTGATGTCTATCAAGGAAAGACTTCTCAACGGACAATAGCGCATGTCCAGAGTAGTTTAACCGTTGTCCTTTTGACCTCAAAATCAATAGGGGACATCTATGTCTTAAGGTTCACGTTAAATATTCATTCATAACACCGCGTGGTGGATTACACTGACAGTTTCTATGGAAAGGTATTCCAAAATAAGCAACAAAAAACATAAGATTCGGTATACATTTAATCAAAATGTTGGGAAATTAAACATTTTCTTTATATTATTATTGTAAACAGATTGTTAGAAATGGGTAAATATGTTTCTTTCCATTTTTTGAATAGAAATGATGTGTTTATAGTAATGAAAGGAAAAATAAGAAACATACGTTACTTTCATTGTTTATTATAACAAAGAACAATCCGGGTTTCAAAATATGTGTCTGTTATTTTTATAAGAATCATGAGTATTTATTTAGCGAAACATCAATCTTTTACTTTTGTTTTAATCGCATATTTATTGCAAATTAACAAATTCAGAAGAAAAGACACATTTGGTAAAAAAATGTTTGCTTGTCTACGTTATATTTCTATTAAGATTGGTATTTCCATTGAATTAAGTGATGTCGTTATGATTTTTGCAACATCAATCGTAAAGAATAACTGATGATGACATCGTTTTGGCATAATATTTTCATGGATGTACTGTTGTGTAAGTGTTGAAACATACGTTACATAATTACAGCGCTACTTCATTTACATACAAAAAAGCTATCGTTCTATATCTATTGCTAGTCTTTTGTTTTCATGTTTCATACATATTGAACTGTTCGAGAATATTTGTTAATCAATTTTATTTTCTGCCATTTCAAAGATATTGAAAGTGATATCTAGTCGTTTATTTTGCGCTCTTAAAATCTTATTGCTGACATTTACAGCAGATAATTTCTTGTTGTGTTGATTAAATATTTTCTTTGAAAACCTGTATTTATTGTCTTTCACAAATTAGAAAAATATATGCTCAGTCAATTCCAATACAAGTTATGGAATAATACATGGAAAATTAATGTTTATCTTACATATTATCATGTCAAGGACTCAGTAACGAAGGTTACATGTGAGAAAAATCTCGAAAAATATACCATACTTTGACCTACTGTAAAAAAAAAAACTCTGTCATACTTAACTTGAAACAATTTGAGGTGAGTGTTCAACAGATATTTACCATTAATAAACGCATGTTACCATAAATATTTTAAATGGTCGATAAACCATGATTTTGAAACCCTCAATTGCACGATTTTATTGACTTTGGGTGGGTGGTTAATAAGGATAAAGCTTTATAAGATTCTTGTAGATAAAATTACGGTGTAATGCAAATAAGCTTTTGGACTTCCGGATCTTTTACTTCCGGTTTCTACAAGGCTGAAAAGCGTTTTTCATTGGGACCTGATATCTTTGACAATTTTTATCACAGAATAACGAAACTTCACATTTAGATTCATTACACTTTGAGCTACAATAGTCATTACGAGCTCAAATTTCCACCTCCTGTTGTTTTCGAGATATTAAGGTCCTAAGATTTTGAAAAGGGGGGTGTCAGTTTGAAAAACTGCAAATAAATTTTAAAATTATTGGAGGTATTCCGTATTGTTAACAATCACATGTTGAACAGGTGTGCCAAGTTTCATTGAAATATATTGAGTACTTTCGGTTCTATGAATCTTTGAATTTCCCTATGAGAGTTTCAATGTTAAAGAATTCGAAACACCTGCTACGTTTTCTCAAAAGCCTCTAAAGTAATCCCTGTAATATTTTACCCAAAATATGTCTTTGCCATGCCGCACAGAGGAAAGAATCTTGGAATGAATCCTGAAAGGGATTAGGGATCAGTAGGGGCCAAAGTAAGAAACAGTATTTTATCCATAACTTTTTTATTTAGTTTCGGATTTCCAAACTCTTTCGTGATTTGAATTAAACAACAAACGGGCAATCTAAAAATTACTAGCCGTGGGTCCCTATTTTGACCCCTTCAGGGAGTTTTTGGAGCTTAAAATATGCTACTTTGAATAAAAAGTCCTTAAGAGTTGTCTCTCTTGACATTTCAGAAACCCTGTTAGGTCATTTCATTACTAGGGATAAAACAAACATGTGTGCCAAGTTTCATTGATATATATTAAGTACTTCCGGTTCTATCAATCTTTGAATATTTCCCTATGAAAGTTTCAATGTTAAAGAATTCAAAACACCTGCTACGTTTTCTCAAAAACTTCTCAAACAATTCTTGTGATATTTAAACCAAAATATGTCTATACCATGCCGCACAGAGGAAAGGATTTTGGAATGAATCCTGAAAGGAATTAGGGATATCTAAGGGCCAAGGTAAGAAACAGTCTTTTATCCCTAACTTTTTTATCTTGTTTCCGATTTCCAAACTCTTTCGTGATTTGATTTAAACAACAAACGGGCAATCTAAAAATTACTAGCCGTGGGTCCCTATTTTGACCCCTTCAGGGAGTTTTTGGAGCTTAAAATATGCTACTTTGAAAACAAAAGTCCTTAAGAGTTGTCTCTCTTGACATTTCAGAAACCCTGTTAGGTCATTTCATTACTAGGGATAAAACAAACATGTGTGCCAAGTTTCATTGATATATATTAAGTACTTCCGGTTCTATCAATCTTTGAATATTTCCCTATGAAAGTTTCAATGTTAAAGAATTCAAAACACCTGCTACGTTTTCTCAAAAACTTCTTAAACAATTCTTGTGATATTTAACCCGAAATATGTCTATACCATCCCACACAGAGGAAAGGATTTTGGAATGAATCCGGAAAGGAATTAGGTATTTTTAAGGGCCAAGGTAAGAAACAGTCTTTTATCCATAACTTTTTTATCTGGCTTCCGATTTCCAAACTCTTTCGTGATTTGAATTAAACAACAAACAGGCAATCTAAAAATCACTAATCGTGGGTAATTATTTTGACCCGTTAAGGGACTTTTTAAAGCTTATAAAAATTGCTATTTTAAATAAAAGTTCTTAAGAGTTATCTCTCTTGATATTTTCAAAGAATATGTTGTATCCTTAAAGACAAGTTAAGTTCTATTTATCATTGAAATACTTCCGGTTCCTTTACTTCCGGTGTCAAAATCACGAAAGTCATTAAAAAATAATTTTAGAAAAAGTTCCAAAACGTTACTATTCTTCCATAAAAATGATTGAAACTTTTCAGTTATATTTATTTTGTCTTGATGAAGAAAAAAGTCAGTGGTGACCTACTCCTGTTTCCAGTTCTTTCCGAGATACAGGGCGTCAAAGATTAAGGAGGGTGATATTTACAAAAATTAGAAACAACGATTAGGATTTATTTCAGACATATTAGACTGTTAATTATGATAAATACAATCAGTCTTTCAAGTTTCAATTGAATATCTTCAGTACTTTTGGTTTTATAAATCCTTGAATTTTGTCGATTGAGGTTTTCATCTGAAATTGTCAATGATTGTGTATTGAGTTATCTCTCTTTCACCATTTAGAAAACGCCAGGTAGATATTTACCCTGATAAGTCCTCCGATTTCTTTTAACGTTTTATCGGTTCTTTTGCAAAACGTATTTGGACATTTTATGATATTCATATCTTAATTCCTTGATTTTCATTGTCGAAAAGCCCTTTGTTTTTGTTTTAACGACAAAAATTCTAGTTATTATTATTCTTTTTCTCCGGTACTTTTTTATCCGGTAGTGTTCTCAAAAACTACAAAAGGGATCGATATGAAACTTTCCAGGATGATAGTAAAGCGTTTGTAGATGTGCATAGTGATAGTCATTTTGTCTGCACATGCATGCACGCGCGCGCACGTGCACTGCAATTTTGGTACAAAAATTGGAAAATCAGAATATTACGGGGATCGATATGAAACCTAAATAGGATTGTAGTATATCATTTGTACATATGAAAAATGATAGTAATTTTCTCTGTACGCGCACGCATGCGCGTGCACATGCATTACAAAATTTGTACACTAACTTTGGAATTAGTCTAACTTTTTTTTTGTTCATTGAAATGGCTTGATATTCATATCATAGGTAGATATTGAGACCCTTAACTGATTTGTATGGTCAAAATTACCAATTTGCACGCGCATGCACGTGCGCTTCATTTTGATTGGATAGTACTAAAACGTTTTTAACTATCTTATTTATGAAGCGAATGAGATGATATTCACATCATATGTAGACAATATGTGTATCTATATATTGGTGTAATAAAAAAAAGGCCAACGCACACGTGCATGCGCGTGCGACGTTTTTCAAATGTTCGATTTTTAAAGGACGATAACGTTTTTGTTTTTCATCAAATTCTATTGATATTAGGGTTTTAGATGTGTCTTGGTACTCCTTACAAATTGCTGTGGTTAGAATTACTGCTCAGCACGTTCATGCACGTGTGCTGAATTCTGATTGGACGATTTTAAAATCGCTATAACTTCCTTATATTTGATGGAAACGTTATGAAATTCATACTGTGGGTATATGATACAAATGCCTCTTGAACGACCTCAACAAAAATTCGGAATCATACACGCGTGCGCGTGTATGTACATGCAACGCTTTCTTTCATTTCTTGGTACTGAAATGACCATATTAAACGTACTACATGTAATTAAAGGCTAAAATAAAATGATTTTTTGCTATAGATTCACAAGGACATCACATTTTCTTTGGGGGAGGTTTGGAGAACATATGTAACGGTCCCCGTTACAATTAGAACTAGTTTGATTCCCAATACTCCGCCCTCTTATAAATATCAATGGAAATTAAATGATTCGCGTCGGTATACTCATGTTATTTGATTCACATGATTCATTTCCTTAATATTCCATCCAAAGAAAACCAAACGACATGTTTGTCATTTTTACACCCTAATAAACCGTTTCCCAGGGGAAAATATCGTTTTATCTCATTTTATAATGTTGACTTTGTAAATATGTAGTAAAATTATTTGGTTCGCTTTTCATTTACATACTCCGCCCTCTCATAAATATCAATGGAAATGAATGGTTTTGCGTCGGTATATACTCATGTTATTTGATTAGCTTCTTGCGATTTTTCAATATTTCACCCGAAAAAAACCAAGCCCCATTTTTTTCTGTTTTATCCTTTAAAGGGGAGGTTTTCCCCGGAAAAGGGTTTCTTTGGGGGATAAAAAAGAAAAAAATGGGCCTTGGGTTTTTGGGGGGTTGGGGGGGGGGTGAAATATTGAAAAATCGCAGCAAGCGAATCAAATAACATGAGTATATACAGACGCAAAATCACTGATTGTGTATAATCCATGCGGCGGCAAGCACTGTTATCAATTTTCGTCTATATATATAGTAAAGGTATGCGTCGGTATATACTCATGTTATTTGATTCGCTACTTGCTTATAATCCATGCGGCGGAAGGCATGTATGCTGGCATGCAGCTAGCTTAACCACAATAGTCCAGGAAAATAAAAACAAACACAATAGTCGATGTAGATGGAACATTGATGGTAAGAACTGAAACATGAAAAATGTAAACAATGACAGAAATGATCAAATCAAGAAGGAAAGAAATGAAAACACTGAGATACGAATCAAATATTATGATACACAAATATATTATCACATATATATGAACTTACATGGTGGTGACACGAGAAATTGGTCATGTAAAAATGATGAGTATGAACGATGAAACGAAAACGTGAAAAAATGGCTGATGACAAAATACATGTATAAACATAACCGGACAAAAACGGAACAAATATTTCTGGAATGGGCACAACACTCCCCGTCTGATATCTAAAAAAATTGATATCACTCTTATAAACATCACAATCATAATAATGTTCAAATACGAGTCTTTGATGTTAGTCAGAATTTGAACAAAGGTACACAAGTTCAGAAATAGGACGAACAAATTCCTTTGGAGTTCCGTCTCGCAGAATGCGTATTTGAGCTTTGCGAACACATCCATCGTCACCTTTTATGGCATGCAGGACAACTCCTAGTGGCCACTCATTCCTTGGAAGGTTGCTGTCTTTCATTAGAATGACGTCTCTGTCCTGTAGATTTTGAATGTCTGTTTCCCATTTTCTTCGCTTCTGTAGAATCTGAAGGAATTCTCTAGATCAACGTTTCCAGAATTTTTCAGCCAAAGTCTGCACTCTTCTCCATTGAGATTTATACACATCCGACTGATTGATCTGGTTAAATGTCTGAGTATCTGATTTGGTCTTCTGCGTCAATATGACTGATGAACTGAGGACAAGAGGGTTGTCCGGGTCAGTAGAAACAGGTACCAATGGTCTGGCGTTCACGATAGCCATAACTTCACACATGAACGTTACGAGAACTTCGTGAGTCAATGAATTGCCAGGAATATCAGAAAGCAGAGAATCTAAAATTCTTCTGGAGACTCCTATCATCCTCTCCCACACTCCTCCCATGTGTGAGTAATTGGGAGGATTAAACTTCCAGGTGATTCCTTGGGAATTTAGGTATGACGAGGTCTTGGGATCTTCAATGTTAATGACGTTTGCCTCCAAATCATCAACCGAACCAATAAAATTTGATCCGCGATCTGATCGAAGTTCCTTGATTGGACCACGTATGCTTGTGAATCTTCTCAGAGCATTAATGAAACATGATGAGGTCATTTCCTTTATCACTTCGGTATGGATGGCTCGGATAGCTAAACACGTAAAAAGGACTGCCCAACGCTTTGGATTCACTTTACTTCCTCTAGTACGTCTGTATACAATTTTCCAGGGGTCAAACACATCCACTCCAACAAATGTAAAAGGTGGGGCAGGAGTCAGACGATCATCAGGAAGATCTGCCATCTTTTGCTCTAAGGGTTTAGCTCGGAGTTTTCTGCAGGTGATACAATGATGAATGATTCTCGATATCAGTCTTCTCGCCAATAACCCAGTAGCCTGCTGATCTTAAGGCTCCTTCGGTAATTTGTCTCCCTTGGTGATAAACTTCCTGATGATAATGGGATGCAAGGAGGAAAGAAACAGAATGATTTTTCGGCAGCAAGATCGGGAATTTCTCATTATTTGAAAGTTTTGAATGACGAAGACGTCCTCCCACTCGAATAAGTCCGTCATCATCCACATAAGGATCTAACTGATATAACGAGTTGTGACGTGAAACACTGCTCTCAAGCTCTAATGCCTTTACCTCATCGGAGAAGCGATCTCTTTGCACGATGCGTAAAATACCCAATTCAGCAACTTGAATATTTTTCGGAAGTTCTGAAAAATTACACAGATGCCAACCACAACACTCGTCTCAAATCTGTCAGATAAACAATCCATGTTTGTAGATTGAGATTTAAGTTCAGCAGGAATAGGTTAATCCCAGTTGACTTTTCCTTGCATCACTTTAAGCAGAAAGAGTTTCCCGGCTAAAATGACTGGAGCTGCGAAGCCTAGCGGATCAAATAAACTATTGATGACTGAGAGTACTCCTCTTCTGGTAAATGGTTTGTCAGTTTCAGCTAGACGAAACCCTAAATTATCTGACTGGAGTTTCCAAGTGATTCCTAAGCTGTGTTGGGCTGGTAAGTAATCGTGATTAAAGTTCAAGTCTTTTAATTCCCTTGCAAGTTCCTCAGACGAAAAAGCACTCATGACATCAACACTGTTTGATGAAAACTTGTGGAGATTTAGATTTCCCTCTTTTTTAATGCTTCCTTCGCTCTGCTTACTAAGTCGATGGTTTCATCTGAGGACGGTAAAGAAATAAGACCATCGTCGACATAGAAATGATCACAGATAAATGTCTCGACATCTGATCCATACTTTAATTCACTCTCATGGGCAGTTTTCTTCAAAAAAATAACAAGCCACTGCTGGAGATGGTGAGTTACCAAACAAGTGAACTGTCATTCGATATTCAATCAACTGTTTTTGTGGGTCATTATCCTCATACCAGAAGAAGCGAAGGAAATTCCTATGCTCTTCCTTGACAACAAAGCTATGGAACATTTGTTCAATGTCTGTCATGACCGCAACTGCATCCATGCGGAAACGCAATAGAACATCCAAGAGACTGTTGTTGAGGTCTGGTCCATGTAGTAGTACACTGTTCAATGATACACCTTGATAATGAGCTGAAGAGTCAAATACGACTCAAATTTTTCCAGGTTTGTGGGGGTTGTAGACACCAAATAACGGGAGATACCACGATTCCTCATCTTGCATTAGAGGGGGTGCGACGTCCGCATGAACTTGATCAAGCATCTTCCTAACAAACAAAATCATGTACCGAAGCTTCTCTTCATCTTTCATAAGACTACTGTGCAGGTTCAATGCACGTCGAAGTGTATAAGCACGATTGCTAGGCAGAATTGTACGGTCTTGACGGAATGGCAATAATGATTGCCAATTGCCAGATTGAGTTTTACTAAAACTCTTGTCCATAATATGGAGGAATTCCTTGTCCTCGATTAACATTTCAACTTTGTTGTCGTTCGGCTTTTTAACGAATACATTTGCACCGATTTCTTCCTTTTCAATTTGGATTTTTATGTCATTCTCACAAAGAGGAAACACTGTAGCTCTTCCATTTGGTAACACATGGAGATGAGTCTTTTGCACAGTAATGTTTGGTCTATGGACTTTGTCAAGACATGATTCCCCAACAATTACCCATCCCAGACTGAGTTTCTGAGCAAAAGGTAAGTTCTGAGATTTGTCACCTAGCCTCTGGTCCTGAACATGATGTGCTGCATTTAAGTCCCGTCCAATCAGAAGAAGGGTTTTCACATCATGAAGGGGAGGTATATAGGGTTCAATATCTTTGAGATGCTGATATGACGCGGCGACATCAGGCGTCTGTATCTCGTCTCTATTTGTTGGGATGTTATCACATTCAATCAAAGTCGGTAAAGCAAGCTTCTCTGTACCATCGTATGACTCTACTACACAATTGTCTGCTATCCTACCAGAAGATCCTGACGAACCGACGCATGTTGTGACTGAGTATACTTCAAACACAAACTCAGGGAAAGAGAAACAAAGTAAGCCAAAGCTCAGTGTTAAAAAGATATCTGTTGTGAATGTAGATCAGAAAACATTAGATGCATGTCCAGTTCATCTAACGAATCATTCTCTGAATCATTTTCTGTATCTTTGAAGACTATCTCTGCGCTGACAATATCGAGTAGTGAGAATTACTCTGTCTTAGCAAGTGATTGGTTACTTTGTTCATCTAAAATTGCATAAGTCAGTATTGAATTTTTGAGATTGTCTTTGCGGTAAACTCGCACTAATACAATCTTTGCACAAGACTTTCCTTAGAAATTCTGTCCACAAACTGCGGTACACTTCGCATCTGCAGTCACTTTGTGATCCTTCGAATTTCTCTCCCCGTCCTGAACACTTAATTTTGTGTTAGAGTGTTCTAGTTTCCCATCACTATCTGCTGGTTTGAACTGAATGTGTAACGCTGTGGGATGATCTTTGCTTTTGCATTCACTACATTCTGTCTTCAATGAACAGTTCTGTTTATAATGGTCTTTGGATTTACAACATCCGAAGCAAATATTGTTTTCTTTTAGAAACTTGCGACGCACATTTATTGGTTTGTTTCTAAATGTCCGGCATTCATTCAGAGAATGATTCGTTAGATGAACTGGACATGCATCTAATGTTTTCTGATCTACATTCACAACAGATGTCTTTTTAACACTGAGCTTTGGCTTACTTTGTTTCTGTTTCCCTGAGTTTGTGTTTGAAGTATTTTTGCAAGGTTCATGCGTAAAGCTTGGATCATTGCGCATCACACAGGTATCTTTGATAAATGTTACAAATATAGAAAAGGGTGGGAAAATCACATTGTGTTTTGATTTGTAATTGGTAGCTCTTGACATCCATTTCTCATAAATAGCACGGGGCAAAAGTCTTCGAGCGACTGGAGTGACACCGGATGACGTGTTAAACACGGCAAGTTGAGTTCTATAGCGTTCATTGTTTTGAAGAGATTCTATCTCGGACAGCAAGTCAACAAGATCATAATACCGTCTTGGTTCGTCCCAAGTAATTGGTTTGAACTCGTTCAGTCTTTGTAGGAGGGATGCCTCGATTTCCTCTGGGGTACCATAGCACCGATCTAAACGTTCCCAAAGTAACCTCACTCCTCTTGCAGGATCAGTCATGTTTGAGTTTTTAGTACTTTCAGCGTACTTTGTAGATATAGGGCCAAGCCACTTGATAAGCATGTCAAGCTCGTATATTTCACTCGTGCGTAGTTCAGTAACCAGTCTTTTAAAACTGACTTTCCATGATTCGTAAGTTTCTGGTTTTTCATTAAACTGTGTCAGTCTTGAAATGGATAGTTCCTTTTTCAATAAGAATTGTCCCAATTCTGCAACAGTAGAATTTTCATGAGGATTAACAATAGAAGGTATAGGATTTGATGTTTGTCGAAAGTTAATGCGAGATTGTTCTTCGTCCGAGTCTAAACTCAAATCCAATGAATCATCCTGCTTCACTATCTTTGGTTTTCTTGCAGATGGAACTGGTGTTCTCGTTGCAGGGTATTAATTATTAAACTCTGAAGATTGACAGAATCCAAAATTCTTTTTTTATCCCCAAATTTTGAAGTGGAACATGAGCCAACATGGCTGGATTTAGTTCATTTTGTTCAGACACATAATAATCCACATGGTCCTTAGGGCTGATGGATTCTAGGCTCCGCACAGAATGTCGGGTTAATGAAGAATTTCCTAAATGTTGGACAGCATCCTCAAGAATTTCTGCCTCAGTAATAGCAGTTGTTGCTTCTTTTTTATCACCCAAGAATTTCAGTTCAGCTTCAATAAATGATTTTTCTTTCTCTGTTTTAGCACTGTACACTTCGTTCTGTTCAATAAGAAGAACTTGCTTTTCACGAAGTTCCTTTTCTTTTTCACTGAACGCCAATTTTGCTTTAGCTGCTTCGGCCTTCGCTCGCTTTTGGGCTTGAACAGATCTCAACGATGAACCGGCTGATGAACTACGCAAACTTCTTACTGAATTTGGTTGAGTTGGTGCACGAGATTCAGTTTCATTTTTATTTGGATCTCCTTCATGAGTGTCTGTAACTACTTTTGCTGGTATGAGATGTTTCACATTCTCAAAACACTGGTTTACTTTGGCTTGTACTTCCTTAGCTTCCTTATCAATGTCTCTTTGTAAACTGACACTCTGTGGTGTATTGTAATGTGACAAGAATTTACACAAGTTCCCAAGTTTTTCTGTATAGCTTACAAATAACACAGACAGGTTTCTCTCAAAATTATACACTAAATGTTCATCGTCATTAGGAATGTTGACTAGTTCAGCTATAAGTCTCTGTAATTTCACATTTGAAGCTTCATATCTCTTGTGGTACTGGTTCAATAATGATTCAAATTGCTCTTCACCTTTTTCTGTAAGTGACCTTTGTCTTGACTCTCTTATCTCTTGATGAGACATGATAATTTCTAAATGTCTTGCAAGGTATAGCTAATAATGTCAATTTATATGTATATATATATATAATAAATGTTCATGGTGAAATGATCTAGTGTTCATTTTGCTTGCTGGGTTCCTTCAGTTCAGCGATGTTGATGATTGGAAAATCCACTCACGGGTAAGTTCTGCCGGCCGATATTCGTAATTCACCATTTCTTACTATGCTGACATGCAGCTAGCTTAACCACAATAGTCCAGGAAAATAAAAACAAACACAATAGTCGATGTAGATGGAACATTGATGGTAAGAACTGAAACATGAAAAATGTAAACAATGACAGAAATGATCAAATCAAGAAGGAAAGAAATGAAAACACTGAGATACGAATCAAATATCATGATACACAAACATATTATCACATATATATGAACTTACATGGTGGTGACACGAGAAATTGGTCATGTAAAAATGATGAGTATGAACGATGAAACGAAAACGTGAAAAAATGGCTGATGACAAAATACATGTATAAACATATCCGGACAAAAACAGAACAAATATTTCTGGAATGGGCACAACAGCATGTACTCCATAATAAATATCGGACTATATGAATTTTGCGTCGGCATATACTCATGTTATTTGATTCGCTATTTACTTATAATCCATGCGGGGGAAAGCACGGACTCCGAAATGTCATGAATATCGCTAGAAATAAATAGTTTTGCGTCGGTATATACTCATGTTATTTGATTCGTCTGTTTCGTTTTTAATGTACATTAAATAAGATGGAAAATATTTTTGTATATTATGATGTTGCAATACAATCCAGATTTTATTATTTTGTACGGATTGGGTTTTACGTTTTGCAGAAAAAATGGCTGAATCCTGCATTGTTTATCACATTTGAGTTGGGAAAGAGACTAATACCTCTTTAATGTAAAATTTGACGTTAACGTCTACAACGTCAAAATTATTTGAATCGCGAATCAAATAACGTGATTTGCAGAGAAGAGTAGCTATCAAGGCCAGCTGTCTCACTTCAACGAATAGTAAGCTGCATGGCTTTATATAGCAAATTAAACAATAGAAGTTAAACAATTAAAGTTATTGGCTGAAAGATAAAGTGGGCGTGGTCAAATACAAGGGTGAATAATTTACATCGGGATCTAAATCCAGAAATAAAAGTAAAACCAAAACTACCACATTTGCAACAAGTTAACTAATAATTATATTTTCCCGTGTTTCGTTAGTAATAGCGGGAAAATGTTGTATTGACGGTACAGTATATTGTACAGGTAGAATTATTAGCCAATAGAATGTGAGCTAGAAAAACAGGTTTTCGAGCTGCAATTCAGGTATTCACTTCTAGCCGCCGTTCGTCACGAGATAGACGAAATGGACGCCCAAGCAGTTCAACGACAGATTAATGAAACTGTTCGTATTGCCAATAACGAAAACCCCATCGCATCAGATTCCGACGACGAGAAGAAAATCCTCAAAGCGCAGTTTAGGGCTGACAGAAAAGTAAAAGACATAAAAAAGCGACACAGGGAACTGAGGGAAGCCAAGAGTCCCTACATGAAGCCATTGTTGTCGTCTCAGACAACGCCCAATGAATCTACCTGGAAGCCCGGCCATTGTTATCGATGTAACAAAAGGGGTCATTGGAGAAAGGATTGTACAGAGAAATTAGATGATAAGATAAGTGCATTTGTTCATTAAGAAAATCATTTGAATACACTCGCAAATAATAGCGAGAATTATGATAATGCAATGAAAAATCAGTAATATATGTATTTCACCTGTTGGTCGTTTAAAGGAAAATATAGGTCAATGGCGTTCGATTGGTGCAAACAGGTATATTTTTGACACTATTGAGTATGGTTACAAAATGCCTTTGTTTACCACACCAAAACCGGTTGAACTATGTAACAATAGATCTGCGTTAGAGAACGCTGAGTTTGTAGATCAAGACAAGAGATTGAAAAACTGCTCAGAAAGAATTGTATTGAGGTGTGTTCAAGTAAACCGAGGGTTGTAAATCCATTGACGGTAGCGGGAAACAAAATAAAAGAAAGGTTACTATTGGACGCTAGGCACGTGAATCCTCACTTGTTTAAATATACGCACAAGTATGAAAATGTCTGCACAAGTATGACAATGCTTATGTTTCAAAAAGCTTATGTTAAGCAGGTGATCATATTTTTTCATTTGATTTAAAGAGTGCATATCATCACATTATAATGCATGAACTAGACAAGGAATATCTGGGTTTTAAATGGAGAAGTAAGTATTATGTGTTTAAAGTGTTGCCGTTTGGGCTCAGTACAGCAGGTTACATATTTTCTAAGGTTATGAGAGAAGTGTTGAAATTTTGGAGATCCAAAGGTTATAAAATAGTCATCTATTTAGATGATGGAATGGGTGGAACTTCAACTTTGCATAAAGCAGAGTTGATGAGTTTAGAAATTCAAAAAGATTTGGAGAAACTCGGGTTTCTAATCACAGTAGATAAAAGTCATTGGGAGCCAGTGCAGGAACTGATATGGTTAGGGTATGTTTGGAGTACAGTAAGCAACAAAATATCGGTTGCTATGCCTAGGGTGAAAAAGCTTAGTTTCTTTAGAAAATGTTCTGGAAGGCTACAATTCTGGAGTTGTTTGGTTTGAGGTTTGAGGTAAGAAATATCGCAGCAGTGGTTGGACAAATAATCTCAATGCAGACAGTACTGGGTGATGAGGTCAGACTTAGGACAAGGTATTTATATGCATGTATTTTGAATCGTTCCAGTTGGAATTCAAAAATAATGTTGTCGCCAGAGGCAATAAGTGAACTTAGATTCTGGGAGACATCCGTAGGGGAAAAAAATAACAATGATACCCCATTAAGTCAGTTGACAGTCTGATGTAAACAAAGTGGTAGTCTATTGTGATGCCTCAGACACGGGGTTCGGGGGTCATTTGACATTATGCTCAGAGGGTGGGCATACTGATTTAGAGTGGAATGAATGGGAAAGTAAGCAAAGCTCTACTTGGAGAGTTGTCAGTTGACAAAGTTGAAGGCATGTCAGTTGAGATAAATTCTGATTATCAAAATGTGGCGCATATATTGAGAGTGGGAAATAAAAAGAAAAAGTTACAAGACATTGCAATGTCGGTGCATAGTATGTGCAAAGACAAGGCCATTCAAATAGAAGGTAAATGGATACCCAGAGAACAAAATAGTAAGGCAGATTCTTTAAGTACAATTACAGATTGTGATGACTGGTCAGTTAAACAATGTGTATTTGATTGTTTTGATATTATATGGGGATCACACACGTGCGATAGATTCGCCAACTTTTATAAAAGTAAGTGCAAGAATTTTAATTACAAATATTGGTGTGAGGGGTCAGGCGCTGTAGATGCGTTTTCTCAAGTGTGGACATATGATGTCAACTGGATTGTACCACCGCCAAAGTTAATTCCGGAGGTAGTAAGGAAAATTGAGAATGATAAATGCAGTTGCACGTTGGTTATACCGGAATGGAAGTCCGCTCATTATTGGCCAATGTTGGTCGATATGGAGGGAAATTTCAAATTTTACATTAAGAATTTTTCGAGAATACAAAATGTGCATGCTATCTGCAGGGGTAAAGGAAATAATGGAATCTTTGGTAAAAAGGGTCTTCTGTTTAACATGCTCTTTCTGAAAATTAGATTTTGATTACATTGTAAAATATATTTACAGGAATAGGTCTGCAGAACAGCATTAAAAAGACTGCAGAAAAGCATGGCGTTGAACCTGTTGGCAGATATGTGTCCATTCTTATGCAAATGGATTTTGTGCAGCAAAAGTGAAAACACTATCAAATCTTACTTCAATGCTTTTAAAAGATGGGAGGTGTTCATCACAACACAAGGACACAGTGCGTTACCGGCAAGTCCGATCCACGTAGCATTATATACTACTCAAAATTTGATAAGGATCACTAGGTTATATGTGTGTAATTTACCACTAACATAACAAAAGACATAAATTTGACTCAGAAACGTGTTTACTCAGGTTATGAATGAAAATTCATGAACGACATGAACTTTTATCAATACGGAATGCTTGAAATCTGATAACAACACCAAAAGGCATTTCATTACAAAAAGTTAACAGCAAACCAGAGAAAGAATTACACAGTTTTTGGAGATAGTCCATCATTACACTTAGTCGATGAAGTGTCAATACCGGGTATGGCCTCCCCTTGCATCAATGACGGCTTGACAACGTCGAGCCATGCTGTCAGTAAGCACCCGGATGTTTCCAATGGGAAGGTTGTTCCACTCTTCCACGAGGGCGTTTCGGAGCTCTGCCAAAGTCGTGGGTCGTGTTCTACGGCGTGAAAGGGCAACCTGCAGCATGTTCCATACATGCTCAATCGGGTTCAAGTCCGGCGAGCGCGCTGGCCAGTCCATACGGACAATTGTCCCTGGCGCGATGAGGACGGGCGTTATCATCCATCAGGATGAACTCAGGGCCAACAGCACCAGCGTAGGGTCTGACGTAAACATCGAGGATCTCATCCCGGTACCGCACCCCCGTCATTGTTCCTCTCTCCAGGGCATGAAGATCTGTTCTTCCATCCCTGCTGATTCCACCCCAGACCATGATGGAACCACCACCATAATGGTCATGTTCACTGATGTTGGCATCATGGAAACGTTCACGTTGTCGTCGCCACACTCGGTGCCTCCTGTCTGTAAAGTCCAAACAATACCAGGACTCATCGGTGAACAGAACTTGAACCCAATCGTTCTGTGTCCAAGTGACATGATCTTCAGCCCAGTCCAATCGCTCCCGCCGGTGTCGAACAGTCAGAGGGACTCGAACATATGTCCTCGAGTTGAGACCTACATTGTGAAGCCGATTCCGTATTGTCTGAGTGGACACATTCACCCCCGAGGCGTTCAGGAGGTCGTTACGTAGGCTGGTTGCTGTCCAGAAGGGATGGTGTCGTGCCTGAAGAGCCACAAAATGGTCTTGGCGTTGGGTTGTCGACCTCTAACGACCACCCCCATGTCGGTGTGCTGCTGTACCAAAAGTTTGCTGTCGGTTCCAGGCCCTGTTTACAACGCTCTGGCTGACGTTTAGTGTATTTGCAACGTCACGTTGTGAATAGCCAGCGTCAAGCATTCCAATACATCTGCCCAGTTGTTCTGTCGTCAGGCGACGCCTTACACGTTGAGGGGGCATTGTGTTGATAAACGTAGTGTAAACACTCAAGTGAGTTTGAAATTTTAGAAAGAATCAGACACCGATGCCTGAGTGAAAATAGTGCAATGGTAGCAAAAGCATAAACTGTGATGAGAAACGCATTTCCCATGGCATGAAATGCACGTTCAAGTTTGTTGAAGACGTTTTTGATTTCACTTGGACACAATATTGCCAGTTATGCAGTTATTAATTTTTTAAACAGAAAAATATCTATGATCCTTATCAAATTTTGAGTAGTATATTTGACGCATTTATTACAGTCGGGGGCATCTCAACATCCCGTGAACAATGCGGTATACGCTATTAAGTGGGCTCATGATTGTGTGGGTTTAACTGATCCAACGAAAAATTCATTTGTTAAAGACCCAACTTTAAATTAACGCCCCCAAATTTTACCTGTGTCGCGATCAATGATAAGCCGCTGGTCAATCAAACTTTTAACAATAGAGCTTAGGTTGATTGACGTTTGCAGAGACTGTGATCTACAGCTACCCGAGAAAGATGTTTTGATAACAATCATGGCTAATGATGACCGGCAGTCTTCAGATCTCGAGGAAAGCCCCAGTATACCTGAGTTTTGATAGCATTGACTCGCACCTAGAATATTTTAATTTCTAACGTCCCCTATACAATGTATTTTATCATCGTATTTTCTCTCTCCATCTTTATACATGTATTAGAGATCAAACAATCAGAAATCAAACAATAATAATAATAATAATAAAAAAACTAAAAAAAAAAAAACATAAGTTATTGAAATATTTTCTATTAATGATTTATTGTGGCTTTATATTTATAAAAACATGAACAATTCTTTATTGGCGCAGCACATCAACATGTATAATGGTTGTATTGCCCATGCGTAAAACTGTTACAGTATTTTTAAAAAAAATGCTTCTGTTTGAGATACCACATGGATTAAAAATTACACAATCAGAAATCAAACAATAGTAAAAAAAAAAAAAAAAAAAAAAAAAAAAAAAAAGCATAAATAAGTTATTGAGATATTGAGATATTTCTATTCATAATTTATCACGCCTTTATATTGAGAGAGAGAGAGAGAGAGAGAGAGAGAGAGAGAGAGAGAGAGAGAGAGTTACTGAGATATTTCTATTTATAATTTATCACGGCTTTATATTTAGAGAGAGAGAGAGAGTTATTGAGGTATTTCTATTTTATCACGGTTTTATATTTATAAAGATAAAGAGAGAGAGAGAGAGTTATTGAGCTATTTATAATTTATCACGGTTTTATATATATATATATATATAGAGAGAGAGAGAGAGAGAGAGAGAGAGAGAGAGAGAGAGAGAGAGAGAGAGAGAATGTGTAAAACTGTAGCAATAATATAGATGAAATAATATGGCATGGCAATAATGTTGCATACGTATGACAATAATTACTCATTTAGTCAATGCTTGAGAGTAAGGGAGAGAGAGAAGGGGGGGGGGGGTTAGACTAGGTATGTGTCAGCTTCTGTTTGGGATACCATCGTTACACAAACACTACGTCCACAGAAACCCTAAAGAGAGAGAGAGGAGGGGGTGTAGACTTCGTGTGAGCTTCTGTTTGGGATACCACCATTACGCAAACACTACAGCTACAGAAACCCTACAGACGGCCCATATTGAGGGGTATCTTGATCATTCTTCATTTGGTTGTACATGTACACAGATCTACTTGGATTTATTCATTCTCTCGAAACATGGATATTTTACCTACTACACCCACGACACCGCGAACTTCCAGGACACCAGGAAGTGCCCGGAAACACCGGGTAATATTATATTTAGGAAATTATTTATATACGATATATAACAATTTAATTAGAAGTTTTAAAAAGCAAATGTTTAGAAATGGGCTAAACCTGTCATTTGCAATACATAAATATGACCAAGTTTGAAGGTTTACGGGAAATAGAAATGCGGTATGCATGTAGGTAGAAATTTTAATAATTTTTTTTTGCACAAATCAAGACACTAAGCATAATTTGTAATAACCTGAAAAATTTCCTGTGTATATCATAAAAATATACACAACAACCGATCTCTTGGCCAGGTAAATTCCAGGTAAATAACATTGACCATGGATAAGCTCCGCCCAC
Source organism: Ostrea edulis (assembly GCF_947568905.1). Taxonomy (NCBI): domain Eukaryota; kingdom Metazoa; phylum Mollusca; class Bivalvia; order Ostreida; family Ostreidae; genus Ostrea; species Ostrea edulis. The sequence goes on along the minus strand of NC_079168.1, from coordinate 61,826,454 downwards.
ATTCAGTGATCCGTGGAGCAACCGTACGGTGTTTTTTGGGGGGTCTTTAATTCTGTACAAGAAGCTGCAAGAGGAAAAGCCAGTCATAGTATCCAGAAAAAACAACCTATCACCAAGGATGTGTTAATTGCACTTTGTGATACATTTATTGATGAAAGTGATTTGTTAATTGTAAGAAATATTATAATGATTTAGTTTTGTTTTGCCGGTTTCCTTAGTTTTAGTTCCTTCAACGATCGACCAGAAACATATGAAACCTTGAAAGCTACCTTTAAAAACATCACTAAAGAGCTGAATGTGACGCCATTTGAGGAAATGGATTTATTGGTGAAATGGTTGGGACCCAAATCACGAAAGTTTGCCAGCAGCATGAGAGCTTCAAATATCAACAACCCATTCACAGGGTTACGTCGCATATGGGATCGCCTTGAAGAGAGATATGGCAGACCCGAAATGATAGAAACTGCCTTGAAGCCAAGAAATTGTACGATCTCTTAGACATTCTTACAGAAATTGAGTCTGTCAAAGAAAATCCGACATATGCGATTCTTGTCTCATATTTCGACTCATCGTCTGGAGTTATTCCCATCATCAATAAGCTCCCTCATGGACTGCAAGAGAAGTGGGTTTCCCAAACTGCCAGATACAAAAAACAGTTTGATGTTCCTTTTCCACCTTTTGGATTCTTATTCAACTTCATCCGAGAGCTCAGCACGATGAAAAATGATCTAGCTCTTCAATATGAATGTTCAGAATCATCTTCTACATCGAAAAAACGACAACAAGAAAGTAAAGGAACTACAGGATCTCCTTCTGTTCATAGCCGTAAAACGGAGTTAGCAGGGGAAGGCGAAGAAAACAAAACTAACACCAATTCGAGATGTCCTATACAGAAAGCGGATCATACATTACATGCATACAGAGCTTTCCGTGCGAAACCGCTCCAAGAACGAAAGGATATTCTTCGTGAGCATGGATTTTGTTACAAGTGTTGTATGTCCAAGCACCTTTCTAGAAATTGTAAGGCGACCATTAAATGTGATATACGTGGAAATAAGCGTCACGCGACAGTGATGCACCCCGATCAAAGGCCCAGCAATGCGACAACCAGCGTCAGCACAGTTGCAGATGGCGGGGAGAGGAATTTACCAACAAAATCAACAGTGGATAGTAAATGTACTGAACTCTGTGAACAAACGCTCAGTGGACACTCTTGTACAAAAGTTGTTCCTGTACGAGTGTATCCCTTAGGAAATAAAGATAGCGCTGTCCGGATGTACGCCATTATAGACGAGCAGAGCAATAGAACACTAGCCAGATCAGAATTCTTCAATCTTTTCGACACGCGCAATGAAACCCAAACGTACACATTGTTCTCATGCAGCGGACGTTCTATCTGTAGTGGAAGAAGAGCATGTGGTTTTGTTATCGAAGCTATTGATGGCAGCTATCAGCTAAACATTCCAACTGTCATAGAATGCGATGATATACCAAACAACAGACAGGAAATTCCAACACCGGAAGTGGCAAATGCATATCCCCATTTGTCAGAAATTGCTATTGAACTACACCCTCTTGAGATCGATATGGAAATTCTTCTCTTAATTGGATGTGATCTTGGAGATGCGCGCCATATTATTGAGCAAAGAATAGGCCCATCACAGTCACCATACGCGCAGAAACTTGGTCTTGGATGGGTTGTCATCGGAGAGGTGTGTCTAGGCAGAACTCACAGACCAGAGATTGTTATCGCAAACAAAATAACTATTTTACCAAACGGTAGAACTACTGTATGTGATCCGTGTACAAGTAACATCGCTGTTAAGGAAATACCATGCATTCCTGAAACAGATCTTATTGGAGACTCTGTATTTCATACAACTGAATACGATGACCAACCTGGACTATCCATAGATGATAGATTGTTTTTGTCTATGATGGATCGAGAGCTCTATCGAAATGACAGTGGACAATGGGTTGCAGCGTTACCGTTCAAGAAACCAAGACGGAAACTCCCAGATAACAGACAAATAGCTGTTAAAAGAGCTCATATTTTGGACGTGAATCTAAAGAGAAACCCAGAAAAATGTCTACATGCCACCACATTCATGCAGCAGATAATGGATTCTGGTCATGCTGAACGTGCACCACCAGTCAATGAAAGGGAGGAGTTCTGGTACTTACCTATTTTCAGTGTGTACCATTCCAAAAAGCCAAATCAGATCAGAATGGTTTTTAACTCGTCCGCTCAGTTTAATGGTGTCTCATTGAACAATGTCTTGCTCTCTGGACTCGATCTTACAAATAGCTTACTTGGAGTGTTGATGCGATTTAGAGTTGAAAAAATAGGCATCATGGCAAACATCCAGCAGATGTTCAATTGCTTCAAAGTAAAGGAAGACCATAGGAACTACTTGCGAATTTTGTGGTATGAAGATAACAACCCTCAAAAAGAGTTAGTGGACTATAGGATGTGCGTTCATGTGTTTGGTAACAGCCCCTCACCTGCTGTTGTCACATATGGCTTGCGAAGAACAGCACAAAATGCGGAAACTACATTTGGACATGATGTTCGTAGCTTTGTAGAGCACAACTTCTACGTGGATGATGGCCTTGTATCCCTACCATCAGTCAAGCAAGCAGTGAGTTTGATGAAGAGGCCACAACAAGCATTGATTCAAGAAGGTGGACTACGATTACACAAAATTGTATCAAACAACAGTGACGTAATGAACAGTTTCCCTTCAGAAGACCTTGCAAAAGATCTAATGCCTTTAGATCTCAACTGTCGAGGAATATACAAAGTCTCAAGGTTTTGCATCTGTTCTTTCCAATCAGTCCATTGTTTTTCATATTCTTAGGGTAAAACCTGGTCCCAATCTGTTGTTTCAGCATTCAGTTTTCTCAAAAGCAACTTGCCTTTGATAAACACAGGAGCTAAAAATCCTAGAGGATCGTAGAAGCTATTCAAGGTTGAAAGTAACCCACGACGTGTAAATGGTTTTTCATCAGCTGAGATTTTGAATGTAAACGAATCGGATTTTAAATCCCAACTCATCCCCAAACTTCGCTGGATAGGGAGCACATCTGTTGTGAGTATACTACTTTGCCGTTAACCTGTTCCATCAGACGAGAATTGCATCTTTTTACTAAAGCTTCTGAGGAAGCCATTGCTACAGTTGCCTATATCAAATTAACGGACGCCGATGGCAACCAACAACAAGGTTTCTTACTTGGAAAAGCTAAAGTTGCTCCTAAGAGTGCTGTGACAATACCATGCTTAGAATTATGTGCAGCAGTTCTTGGCATTGAAATCATCAATATCATAAAGAAACAAATGAGTATCCCAACAGAAGAATTTCACTTCCATACAGATAGCAAAGTGGTACTTGGCTACATCTGTAACAACACTGGACGGTTTTACACTTACGTAAGCAACAGAGTGGAAAAAATTCGTAATGCTTCTGTCCCAGAACAATGGAATTATGTTCCATCTGAATATAGCCCAGCTGATGAAGCAACCAGGTCATCATTAAACAGAATTCTGACAGACACCACATGGCTCAAAGGACCAACCTGCTGGTTTACCAAACGTTTAGATCCAGATGATACGGAATATTCTGAACCAGAGAACCTTGGTCCAAATTATAAACTTGTGAATTCAGAGTTGGATAAAGAAATTAGACCAGTGATATCAGTCATCAAATCATGCGTAGATCTGACAACTTTTGTATCTGGATTCAAAAATTACTCAACTTGGAAAGGCTTGGTTGGAGGAATAGCTCATCTGAAACACATCGCCAGAAGCTGGAGTGGGCAATCGCCATGTAAAGGCTGGCATGCTTGTTCTAAAGCTAAAGATATACATCTTCTATAGGAAGCTGAAAAAGTGATCACCAGGGAAGTCCAGAAGGAAAGTTTTGCTGAAGAAATTGAACAATTGCAAACAGGACAACCAATCAAAAACGGGAGTACCATATTCAAACTCAATCATTTCATCGATTCGGATGGTATCTTGCGTATTGGAAGCAGGCTCAACAAGGCTTCCCTTGATGTTACAGCAAATAATCCAATCATCATATCGGGTAAACATCACATTGCAAAATTGATTATACGACACTACCATGACATCACGAAACATCAAGGACGTCATTATACAGAGCTGCAGGTTTTTGGATAATTGGTGGAAAGCACCAAGTGTCATCCATCATTTTTCACTGTGTGACGTGTAGAAAGCTGAGAAGGTGTGTACAGCATCAGATAATGGCAGATTTGCCAAAGGACCGTTTAACACCAGGTCCTCCATTTTCAAGCGTTGGTGTTGACACATTTGGACCATGGCAAATAGTCACCCGTCGTACCAGAGGAGGTCAAGCCCATGGAAAACGTTGGGCAATTATGTTTTCATGCCTTACGTCTCGTGCTCTACACATGGAAGTGATCGAAGATATGACCTCATCTTCATTCATCAACGCTTTAAGGAGGTTCATTGCCATTAGAGGACATGTAAAGGAATTTCGATCCGATCGAGGGACAAATTTTATCGGATCAACAGAACACCTAGGGATAGATGTCATCAACATTGAAGATGGACCTATCAAGAGATTTCTCCTCGATCAAAGATCAGTATGGATCTTCAATCCACCTCATGCTTCGCACATGGGCGGAGCATGGGAACGCATGATAGGCCTGACACGACGCATACTGGATACCATGTCGATGGACAAAGCAGTCAAGGCATTAACCCATGAAATACTCACCACCTTTCTTGCAGAGGCTAGCGCAATCATCAACTCGCGACCACTGGTAGTTACCTCATCAGATCCTGAATACCCTCTGATCCTTACACCCTATACACTTCTAACCTTGAAAACAGACAAGGGAGGGGAACCTCTTGGACCTTTCAGTGAAAAAGATGCATACGTGGCCCAGTGGAAAAGAGCTCAACATTTAGCTGATATATTTTGGAGAAAAGAATATCTCGTAACCCTACAAAATCGGAAACGATGGCCAACAAACCAGAGAAACATAACTGTTGGTGATGTTGTTCTTCTGAAAGATGACGGTGCTCATCGTTGCGACTGGAAAATGGCTGTAGTTGAACGTACATTTCCTAGCCATTCAGACAAAAGAGTACGTACCGTGGAGTTACGTGTGATTCGAGATGGACAAGCTGTGTATTATACTCGTCCTGTTACAGAACGGGTTCTTTTGTTACCCGTGTGAACATCATGACATTTTGATTTGCATATGTATTGTAATGAAAATTCCTTTGATTATGTAAATGAGGCAATCAGGGTCAATCAAAGTCTTGTCAATGATTAGCTATTCCTTGTGTGTTGTACATTGTCTCAAACGTTTTGGAGACTAGTATATGAGTCAGCAGAATTGAGCGGAGGTATCAATAGAAGGCGCTTCTGCGCATCTAAGTTATTTTGCTGGTAGATGGAGAAGAGAGAAGATCGTATATCACATCCAGAATTTAGGTAAGGTTTATTGTCTCATATGCGGGACCTCAAATTACTGCGGGTGGACCATTTGAGACATTATTCCTTCAGAAGATAGCCCGGGAGCAAATGCTCAAATAAATAAAGGGTTTAAACTTGTAGTTTGAAACAGCGTCTGAAACAGTGGATTCAGACCAGAGGCTGAAACACGAGTGATTAAACTAGGCAAGGAATAGTTAGAGGAAAATCATATAATAAATCAATAAGGAAATAATCACAGTGTTTGATTGAAATTGATTTATTATCATTGTTTAGAACTATAGTTTAATGCAATCATTTAGAAACGTAGGAAACGTTTAAGAAAAATTATTATCCGCGGTTTGAACCCACATTACAAGTTACAAAATTTTGGTGGCAGCGGTGGAATAATCTACATCAATCCATTCGTAAAATCATAGTCTGTTTTTGTTTGAATAGTAGTGTAACATCCGAACTATTGTAGTTCTACTTAAAAGATTATATTTTGCGTTTTCATATTTACTTTCACTGTATGAAACAAGACGGTTAGAAACTTTGTAAGATTTAGATTATAGAAAGCCATGGACAATATTGACGAAGAAATAAGTTTTCTAGAAGAGAAAATTAAGGAACTTTCTAATGAAAGCATGCGAATTAAGGAACATAGGACACAGTCAACACCTGGGAATGTAAGAGACTCAGGCATTGGAGAGTCTGGGCGTAAAATAGAACATAATGCAGAGGAAAACTATGAGGCAAAGGGAGCAAGACCTAAAACTAAGCTTGATGCTCAGACAGAAGACTCGTATGAACTTTATAAAAGAAAAGACAGGTCTCGGTCGGAAATAACACCGATGTATCTAGAAACGCCAGACAATATGCCAAGAAATGTTACAACACGTAGAAGAAAGGACATGTTACAAGCACTAAATAATGAAGGTGCTCAAGAAAATACAGATAAGTCTGGTAAGCTTAAACCAGCAACATATGATGGTTCAACATCGTGGTTAGATTATAAATCACATTTTAATGCTTGTGCCTGTTTGAACCATTGGTCTGAGGCTGAAAAGGGAATGTACCTTGCTGTTTCCCTCAGAGGTCAGGCTCAGGGAGTGCTTGAGAACCTAACTGAAACACTGCAAATGAATTTCAAGGAACTCTCAAAAGCCCTAGAAGAGAGATTTTCTCCAGCTAACCAAACAGAATTATATAGAGCTCAGCTAAGAGAGAGAAGACAAAGGGCTAGCGAAACCATACCACAGCTTGGACAAGATGTCAGACGATTAACACGCCTAGCCTATCCTACTGCTCCAGCAGATGTTTGTGAGACTCTTGCTAAAGAGTATTTTATTGATGCTCTCACAAGCGCAGATATGCGTCTGAGGATAAAACAATCTAGACCACAGGACCTCAACGATGCTATCCGGCATGCAGTTGAGCTTGACGCTTTTGTAGGAGCGGAACGCAAAAAGTATGAAGAAACTGGTTTTCTTCGAGAAGTTGGAGATGATAATAAACGTGAAACTAAGCGTGAAAGTTTAGAAGAAACAGTTAGCTCTATGAAGGAGATACTGGTCAGGTTGCAGAAAGAAGTAAATGATATAAAATATGAAAAGAGAACTTCTAAAACCGATAATGTGCCAAGGGTGTTCGAGAAGGGTTCTAAAGTAGGGATTCCAAAGAAGTGATGCAATTGTGACAAACCTGGTCATTTAAAGAGAGACTGCAGACTTGCTCAGTCAAACAGAAGAGTTGATCAGAAGTTTCCACAACCAAACACAAGCAAAATTGACAAGACTGGCAAAGGCAAGCCCGACAGTTCTGGACATTTCAAAAAGACCACCCATAGTGGGAGAAAACCTAGACATGAGTATCAAGGAAGCATTGGAGTTCAAAGAATGCTAATGAGCCAGGAATGTATATTAGAGGAAACATAAATGATATTCCTGTCCTGGCATTGGTTGATACAGGGGCTACAGTTACACTGGTATCTCGGAAGAAGTTTGAAGAGATAAATAAAAAGTGTAAACTGGAATTGGCTGAAACGAATCAGAGAATATTATCAGTGTCAGGAACGCCTCTTCAAATATACGGAAAGGCACTCGTGAAATGCAAGTTTGGCAAGAAAATATTGTATCAGACAATACTGGTTGCTGACATGACTGTTGATACTGTTCTGGGCCTTGATTGTTTAACAAAGGCATAATTAATTTACATGAAAGAACGCTGCAGTTAGGAGATGAAACTCACTCTCTAGAATTTGAGGGAAGAATAGGGTGTTTCAGAATTGTGGCACTAGAAACGGTGTCGATACCATCAAAAACGGAAATTGTCACAACAGGAAAAGTTGTAGTTCCAGACAACAATGAGATGCATTTAGATGTTGGAGTGGTGGAGCCTGCAGAAACGTTTTTGAGTTCTGACAGAGGATTGGTTGCAAGGACAGTAGTGAGAGGTAGCTCTACCGTCCCAGTAAGACTTTTTAATCCATCTGGCGACAATGTAATAATTCACACAGGAACAACAGTTGGACAACTATCACCCATAGAGTGTATAATAGAGGATGATTACAAACCTACAACTGATGATGACAAATTGCCTGAGCACTTAAATGAGCTGTATATGAGGACTTGCCTGAAGATGAGTAAGACAGAAGCAAATGAAGTTAAAACTCGAAATATGCTCAACTCTTTACAAAGTCTGATAGTGACATGGGAAGAACAGGACTTGCTAAACATAGCATCGACACCGGGGATCACAAACCAATCAAGGACGTTCCAAGACGACTCCCAGAACACATGAATCCAGAAGTAGAAAAGCACTTGAAGGAAATGATTAAGAAAAAGGTTATAGAACCTTCAAATAGCCCTTGGTCTTCTAGAGTAGTATTGGTGAAAAAAGGATGGGTCTACACGGTTTTGTGTGGACTAAAGGCGATTGAATGCAATAACTGAGAAAGACACCTATCCAATTCCACGCATTGATGAGACCCTGGACCAACTGGCTGGCTGCAAATGGTTTTCAACCCTCGATTTACACTCTGGTTATTGGCAAATTGAAATGGACTCAAAATACAAAGTCAAAACAGCATTCGTAACTCGAAATGGGCTATATCAATTCAATGCCATGCCCTTTGGGCTATGTAATGCCCCAGCTACGTTCGAGAGGTTAATGCAGTCAACTCTACAGGGTTTGCAGTGGGACATTTGTCTTATCTATTTGGATGATATCATTGTATATGCCAGAACCTTTAATGAAATGAAAACTAATATGTCCAAGGTCTTCGACAAACTTGCAAAAGCTGGACTAAAATTGAAAGCGAAAAAGTGCACCCTATTTTCACGTAGTGTTGACTACTTATGGCAAAATGTTGTGTCTGAAGAAGGCATTTCCACAGATCCAAAGAAGACTGAGGTTATCAAGAAATGGCCGCAACCTTGTAATGTAACAGAGCTAAGATCTTTCATTGGATTTTGTAGCTATTACCGTAAATTCGTACCAAACTTTGCAGTTTTGGCGAAACCATTACATGTGTTAACACAAGAGGGAATGAAATTCATTTGGTCTGGCGATTGTCAGGAGTCATTTGATACTTTGCGAAATAGATTAATCAGTTCACCTATTCTGGCACACCCAGACTTCACAATACCATTTATATTAGACACTGATGCCAGCGATATGGCCATGGGCGCCGTGTTGTCACAAATACAAGACGGGGAAGAAAAAGTAATTTGCTATGCAAGTCGCTGTTTAAGCAAAACGGAACGAAAGTATTGTGTCACACGTAAAGAACTGCTGGCCATCGTACATTTTGTGAAGTATTTCAGACATTATTTGTATGGGAAGCCATTCTTAATCAGAACAGATCACAGTTCATTACGATGGTTATTGAAAAAGAGAGATTCTGAAGGCCAGCTTTCAAGATGGATAGAAACACTTTCTACATATGAATTCCAAATTCAACATAGACCAGGGAAAATGCACACCAATGCAGACGATTTGAGCCGCATCCCATGTAGACAATGTGGTTATGATAACTGCAATGGCAAAAGCCTGATAAGCAAAGGGCAACTTAAATCAGTCTTTGAAGAAAAGGATACAGACAGCATGTCGATGCAAGAAAGTCAAAAAGCAGATAAAGACATAGCTTTGGTCAAGTCTTGGCTAGAAACAAATGAGAGACCATCGTTTGAAGATATAAGAAGTACAGGATATTTTCTTAGATCACTATGGAGTCAATGGAAGAGACTGAAATTGACAAACGGAATTGTATGCAGACGATGGACAGTGTTGGAAACAAATAACGAAATACTCCAGCAAGTTATTCCTCTCTCTGACAGAAGAACAATCTTAAGACAATGCCATGATGACAGAACCTCAGGACATCTAGGAGTACATAAAACTTTGGCGCGAGTGAGACAAAGGTTCTACTGCCCTGGCTTACATCAAGATGTAAGACAATATGTCACAGGCTGTGACATTTGTACGAAGCGAAAGAACCCAAATAAGAAAAAGATAGCGCCGATGCAGATTGTTCCATCACGGATGCCGTTGGAACGCATAGCGGATGATATTCTGGGCGAACTACCAATTACGGAAAATGGCAATAGAGGGGAGGGAATCTCTCGCTGTGGCCTTCGGTTCGACTTTTGGATGTGTCGATGGCGTTTTGTCTGTTGGCAGTGATGGCTTTCGTTCATGTGTCGATTTGGTGTGTCCTTGTGGGCTCGAGGGGGGGGGGGGGCGCCGCAGGGTCGTCCACTTCTGCTTCGTACTTGGATGTTTTGTTGAGGGTGGACATTGACGGCGGACTGGCAGTTCGGCTGTGTGGCAGGCGGGGTGATTTCGGCTTCTCCGTCGTCGGCTTCCCGCGTTTGTGTGGCAGTGTTCCATTGTCGCCTGCGTGTGGTGTTTATATATCTCAACTGGTTCGGTGTGCGGGGGCTTGTTCTGGGTGTGGTCAGTTTTTGAATCGGGGTGGGCTGCTGACAGACAAGTTGATGGTACAGGGATTTCAACAGTCTCGATTGAAGTCAGCATTTCGCAAATTCTATGGTCGTTATGACGATCTAGTTCGTCAATACAGCCTCGCATTGGGTCAAATGCTGTCTGACGTGTTTCATACCGATTGTTGAGCCGTTCTTGGCACACTGATTTGACTGCGGATGGCTCTGTTTACCTGATCAGGATATGGGGCTCACGGCGGGTGTGACCGGTCAACGGGGGATGCTTACTCCTCCTAGGCACCTGATCCCACCTCTGGTGTGTCCAGGGGTCCGTGTTTGCCCAACTATCTATTTTGTATTGCTTGTAGGAGTTATGAGATTGATCACTGTTCGTTATCTTCACTTTGCATATATTTTAGTGGTCTCAGACTACTTCACTAAGTGGACGGAGGCTTTTCCTATGCCAAATATGGAGGCTAAGACCGTGGCTAAGTTGATTGTAGAAGAATTTATTGTAAGACTTGGAACGCCTAAGATAATACATTCTGACCAAGGCAGACAATTTGAATGTTAGCTTTTCCGTGAAGTGTGTAAACTTTTGAACATTCAGAAAACAAGGACCACGGCCTACCATCCCCAGTCTGATGGGATGGTAGAGAGATTTAACCGAACCTTAACATGTATTCTAAGCGCATATGTACAGGAGAATCAAAAAGATTGGGACACTCATATTCCCTATATCATGATGGCATATAGGTCAGCAGAGAATGAGTCGACAGGTTTCACGCCGAACATGTTAATGCTTGGAAGAGAAACATCTTTGCCATTAGATTTGCAGTATGAGATGCCAGAGCCTCTTAAAGGTAGGAGTCCAAATGAATGGGCTTGGATTCTTAAAGAAAGGATAGAGAGAGCCCACAGTTTTGTTTGCAATTACACAGATGCTGCCATGAGTAGACAGAAAAACTATCATGATATGAAGATGTCCTGGGAGAAATTTAAACCAGGTGATCAAGTTTTTATTTACTTTCCACAAAAGAAAATAGGTTGTTCTCCGAAGCTCACTTCGTTTTGGCGTGTGCCTTTCGAAGTCCTGGAAAAGTGGTCAGAAGTGCTCTATGCTGTTAACTGTGGAAGAAAAGGTGAAAGGCAGATAATACATTGCGATCGAATGCGAAAAAAGAGGGACCAAATCCTCCGAGGGGAAGATTCCTGTATGATAATCGAGTTGTTAGACAGTGACATTGAAGCAAATGAAATAGAGCAAGAACCTGATAGAACTGTTGAGAGTGTCGATGAACTTGTTAAGTCTACCAAACCAAGACGAAAATGTGGTCCACCAAAGTGGTTAGAGGACTATGGGTCCTATTAGAGATGCATGGAACTTTAAAAAAAAGTTAACTACAGCAAATTGTTTTATCTTATTTTGTAGAAAATGCCAAACCTGAAAGTAACTAAAGCCAAAGTAAGAAATCAATGTCCATTGTGTGATGGAGAAGTGCAGAATAATCATTGGCCTGGACATTTAATGAGTTGCACGGGTGGAAAGTTTCCATGTGGAACATGTGGAAAATTATTCAAGAAGAAGGAATATCTGGTCAGACACGAGAAGAAGTTCCATGAGAAAGAATCAACGAATCACAATGGTGTGGAGAGCGACGAAGAGTTGGCTAGACAGGACCCAGGGAATTTAATTGGACAGGTATCCAGTTCAAGTGAAAGTTCCAGTGATGAAGAAGATGAGACATGTGAAGGAAGGCCAAAAGAAATCAAAATGCAGAAGTCTCAATCCGTACCAAATGAAGATAAAACTGATAATGAGAAAGAAACACGCCAAACAATACCGGGAAACAGTAGTCCTTTGGAAAAGGGCAGAGTTGTGCGAAAGCGCACTGAACCAGCTGCACTGTTCGCACCAAAGACAACAACACCAGTGGTGTCAACCCAAAACAGTGGGACATGCACAGCATCCATACAGAATTTCAGATTTGTGAAGACATACAAGTCTTCTAGTACTCAGACTGAGAACCAGTTTACTGAGGGACAAAAGAAAGTCCTCAAGAAACGAAAGTTGCATAAAGTCGTGTCGACCTACACCAAAGATAACAAACATGATGAGGAAATTATTGAAGAAGAAGAATTCGAATATGAGGAATAAATGACAATGATTTAAAAAAAAAAAGACACGGACAGAAAACCATTTACGATTGAAACGTTGTAGTTTACTTAAAGATAACTATAATAATAATGATTTTAAAAAAAATTGTTTCTTTCTTCCATATGCAGGGTCGCATATATTTCGGAGGCGTGGGTAATGTAATGAAAATTCCTTTGATTATGTAAATGAGGCAATCAGGGTCAATCAAAGTCTTGTCAATGATTAGCTATTCCTTGTGTGTTGTACATTGTCTCAAACGTTTTGGAGACTAGTATATGAGTCAGCAGAATTGAGCGGAGGTATCAATAGAAGGCGCTTCTGCGCATCTAAGTTAGTTTGCTGGTAGACGGAGAAGAGAGAAGATCGTATCTCACATCCAGAATTTAGGTAAGGTTTATTGTCTCATATGCGGGACCTCAAATTACTGCGGGTGGACCATTTGAGACATTATTCCTTCAGAAGATAGCCCGGGAGCAAATGCTAAAATAAATAAAGGGTTTAAACTTGTAGTTTGAAACAGCGTCTGAAACAGTGGATTCAGACCAGAGGCTGAAACACGAGTGATTAAACTAGGCAAGGAATAGTTAGAGGAAAATCATATAATAAATCAGTAAGGAAATAATCACTGTTTGATTGAAATTGATTTATTATCATTGTTTAGAACTATAGTTTAATGCAATCATTTAGAAACGTAGGAAACGTTTAAGAAAAATTATTATCCGTGGTTTGAACCCACATTACACGTTACAGTATTTTCTTTGAATTATTGAAATTCTTTACAAGAGACATATAGTGATATCTCCCGATATCAGACGGGGAGTGTGAAGAGTTATCATTATTTGTTAAAATATTTTCTTTTTTTTTTTATATTGAATTATCTTTCTTTACGACTTAGACTTCAAACCCGTTTAGAGTTACCATTCTTAATTCGAGCACGTACTTCCTGTTTACCTGTGAGTGTGTTTCACGCATCGGTCGATTGTTCCAATCATTCATTTCTACTTAGAGATAGCACACACTGTAAGTAGTCTTTTGCAGTTCATTATAATGATTCCCTTAGCCTTTGAATACATATTTACTTTATATTGGTTTGTTAGCTATTCTTGTATATCATATTTAGAAGTGGCATAGATCTGAATATTTTCTATGGAACACCGTTAGTGTCATATGTATATTTCACATAAATATACGCGCTTAACAATTTTTTCTACGGAAACAAGTCTGTGATAAAATTAAATCCAAATTTTGACTATTTTCTTTTTGTAACATTTCTCAAGTTTATTTTTGATTATTTATTTATTCATTTGTAATTTAACAGTATATTTATTACTCCTTTTGCTTGTTTCAGTCTTTTACCACACATGAAGTACATAATAAAGACTACGCACCGTACTATTGTGTCTTTGGTTATACTATCTGCAAAAGTAATGGCAGAATATATATGATGTGGGAAATCTGACTAGTCCACAAGGACATAACGTGATTGTGATGCCCAGGACTCTTTCCCAATACTCAAAGACGGAAACGCAGTCACGGACATCATTCATATAAAAGACCAAGCATAAATGATGTAAAGTTTGATTCACTTTTACTTTGTCAATAGACAATTAGGTCCATATCCATCGTCGGAAATCCACAGTTGATTACGCTTCGTTCCTCTCTCCATCACCCGTGGGTCCATCCATTCCTACTCGCTCGTTCTCATGAATAATTAATGAGGCAATTTGATTTGGCGCTCATGGAAAACCCTAAGCGAATTTGTCCAATCAACAAGACGCTTTCAGTCCAATTTCGGTATACAATTGTTGTTATATTAATACTACCTTTAAAAACAGAAGAGTTCCTTTACTATAACGATTACTTTGATTGGACGATATTTTAAAATATTTATTCATGAGAACGAGCGAGTAGGAATGAATGGACCCACAGGTGATGGAGAGAGGAACGAAGCGTACTCAACCATGGGTTTCCGACGATGGCCACATCATATTCGTACAAAACTTTACTCTGTTCCATTGAGAGTTTTACATACGTTATTTGAAGAAGCCACAGCTAGTCTATACTTGGATTTTTCAACACCTGAATATAGACTGAACTCTATGATTATGGATGTTGCCAATCACAAGCTCTTTATCCACCACGGGTCATGGATGATAGTCCTTCCAAATCATCCAGCCAGTTCCATAAGCTCAGATCTACAAACAAAGGAATAGATGCCGTCAACATAAGCAACATTCTCGTCATAAAGAGTTCAGTTGTGTATTCCAACTTAGTCAAGTTCAAGTCTATACACAGTATTTCCTACAAATATATTTCTACTATTGCATCCAAACCTTTTAATTAATATGTATACAGTGTGACCGTTGGACCGAGCGAAGCATGTAATGGTCATTGGAGTGTCCCAAGTGGTAATCATAATTCCATTAAGTACGGTAGATTATGATTCATTTAAAAAAATATATTTTGAATGAAATTTTCCTTGCGCTAAACACCCAGTAACATCTCAATATTAAAGGGGTTTATATGGGGACAACAGTTTTACAGGATCCGTCTATTCATTGAACGCGGGAAATAAAACGCAAGGCGACGTAAACTGTGCATTTTGACGTCACATTTAGCCTCGACTTTTTTCTCTTTTTCAAAGCAAACAATTATAAACAATAATAATACATTCCGTATGCAATGAAAGAGGCCTTTAAAACTAAACAAAATTAACCAATAAATTGAAAATCGTAAAAAAGTAACCGTAATTTTATCGTATATTCTTATTCAAAGAAACTCATGAACTCGTTCATCTATTTAGTCGTATTACGGTTTTATATGTATTTATTTGCTAAAACCTGTTACAATGATAATCATAATATGTATACGGTGTGACCGTTGGACCGAGCGAAGAATGTACTGGTCATTGGACTGTCCCAAGTGGTAATCATAATTCCGTTAAGTACGATAGATTATGATTCATTTAAAAATATATATTTTGAATGAAATTTTCATTGCGCTAAACACGCAGTAACATCTCAGTATTAAAGGGGTTTATATGGGGACAACAGTTTTACGGGATCCGCCTATTCATTGAACGCGGGAAATAAAACGCAAGACGACGTAAACAGTGCATCGTGACGTCACATTTTGCCTCGACTTTTTCGTTTTCAAAGCAAACAATCATAAACAACAATAATACATTCCGTATGCAATGAAAAGGCGGTTAAACTAAACAAAATTAACCAATGGATTCAAAATTGTGGGGGAAAAAAGTAACCGTAATTTTATCGTATATTCTTATTCAAAGAAACTCATGAACTCGTTCATCTATTTAGTCGTATTACAGTTTTATATGTATTTATTTGCTAAAACCTGTTACAATGATACTTATACTATTCATTTTGAACAAACTGAGTGTTTAAATTACGAATTGCACGTCAGAGTCTTCTATTATTGGCATTCAAAATAAAACACGAATAACTGTTGAAGCAGGTAATGAAAAAATAAATGGCGGCGCCCATATGGATCACGAAAATTTCAGTGAACGTATATAGAGATTATCTCTTTTTCTTTTGCTGATTTTGACTTTTTTCTTTTACATACGTGTTATCTTTAGAGCCTTGCTTCGCGGACGGGCCTTCGGCCCGTCCGAGCTTCGCTCGGTATTATTCACTTTGAACAAATTGGGTGTTTAAATTACGAATTGCACGTCAGAATCTTCTATTATTGGCATTCAAAATAAAAAAACGAATAACTGTTGAAGCAGGTAATGAAAAAATAAATGGCGGCGCCCATATGGATCACGAAAATTTCGGTGAACGTATATAGAGATTATCTCTTTTTCTTTTGCTGATTTTAACTTTTTTCTTTTATATACGTAATATGTTTTACGGCGTGACCGTGTTTGAGGGCGAAGCAAACAAGTTTTGGTATTAGTATCTATATCCAAAACAGACCAAAAACAACCCGAAGTTAGCAGGATTTGATCCGCCTATATATTGAACGCGGGAAATATAACGCAACTGATGTAAACAGTACATTGTGACGTCATATTCAGCGTCGTTATATAGCAAATTTACAAACATAGCGTCTGAACCACAACAAACATGGCGTTAATGGTGGAGTGATTATATATGATTAAGAAAATAAGATTTACATGCTTTTACGAATTTTTGTAACATCTCAGAACGACGTGAACTAGGGTAGACGAGATTCAAAATGGAGAAATACATGTCCACGCGCTAATATTCGAATCGACGCCATTAGTACCAAACTTTTCAAGTTCCATAGGTATGGTTTAATTTTTCATTGTTTTCCTATATTTTCCTTTTAAACATGTATATACGTAATAGCGAGCGCACGAGCGAGCGCGGAGCGCTGGCTCGTACTGCGAGCTCTAATGACTAGAGCGCGGGAAATAATCCGAGCTGAATCTCAACCTCTAACAAGAATTTTTTTTTTTACGCCAATCCCAGAAGTCCCTAGTACAAAATGGCGGATGGTTCGATTCGTAAAATAATAATAATAAAAAAAAATCTTTGTATTACAAACCTTTCTTATTTGATCGGAAAGGATGGCAATCATATTCTTCCCCCTTTCTTTTTCTTTTTAAAATTGTCTAAAGAAATGTAAACAGTCACGTCACAACTACCAGGCTACGTCACAACACGCTCGTTGCATTTCCTGCTAAACTGGTTCCTACTTTGGCGAGAAGAGCAAGACAGTGAACCAGATCAGTTTTCCTTGTTTTCAATATCAAATTTTGAAAATGTAATAATAATGTTTTGAAGTATATTTTTCATATATGTTTCCGCCAGACCATGAGGCATCAATCGGAACCTTCCGTAATAGGCCGAGTGATGTTCCGATTGCATGAGGCATACGTTCGGCTGCTTCCGTAAATTTTGATGACCTCGCAAACAACCGGACGTCTGATTTTTTTTAAAACCGTAAACATAAGTACAACGTTCCTCCCCCCTTTTCATTTGAGATATATCGTGATAAAAAAATATGTCGATATAGATATATAGATTTGAAAGTAGAAAACTTTCAATCTTTTGTCAGATATGATGCGCTCGCCCCAACGGTCACACCGTAATCATATTATGTTTTACGGCGTGACCGTGTTTAAGGGCGAAGCAAAAAAGTTTTGGCATTAGTATCTATATCCAAAACAGGACAAAAAACAACCCGAAGTTAGCACGCGGACGGAGCTGTATCAAAGCATCCTAATTTTGGACATTTGATCCGCCTATATATTGAACGCGGGAAATATAACGCAATTGATGTAAACAGTACATTGTGACGTCATATTCAGCGTCGTTATATAGCAAATTTACAAACATAGCATTTGAACCACAACAAAAAACATGGCGTTAATCGTGGAGTGATTATATATGATTAAGAAAATAAGATTTACATGCTTTTACGAATTTTATGTAACATCTCAGAACGACGTGAACTAGGGTAGACGAGATTCAAAATGGAGGAATACATGTCCACGCGCTAATATTCGAATCGACGCCATTGGTACCAAACTTTTCAAGTTCCATAGGTATGGTTTAATTTTTCATTATTTTCCTATATTTCCCTTTTAAACATGTATATACGTGTTACCTATAGGGAGAGCTCCGCTCTCACGGTCCCTCGGGCTTTGCTTTGCTTAGAGCCTTGCTTTGCGGGACGGGCCTTCGGCCCGTCCGAGCTTCGCTCGGTATAAACAAATTTTGCTGTGTCTAGATATAGACCATCTTATACTTAATCCATCTACGTGTTCTTCATCTTCTTTCAACTATAGTCCATCTGGACATGTCATTACTGATGTTGATATAGTTGAAAATGAGGACCTCAAATCACTTATTATAAAAGGTGAAAGGTGAAGATAACGAACAGTGATCAATCTCATAACTCCTACAAGCAATACAAAATAGATAGTTGGGCAAACACGGACCCCTGGACACACCAGAGGTGGGATCAGGTGCCTAGGAGGAGTAAACATCCCCTGTCGATCGGTCACACCCGCTATGAGCCCGGCTATAGGCCAATCCGAAAACATGAGTTATCTTTCCTTATCAATCCGGAGCGTAGTGCCCTTGCGTAACAGTAGTTTAAGACTTCCGGGTAGTATATTCGAGAAGCGTCATTATCAACAGTGCAGAAGACCGCAAAGATATTGCTGTATAATTTTACAGTAATCATGCCAACAAATATGTTAACGTTAATAAAAAATCCCAATGCATAAGTTTACTTCATACACGTGAAAATAACCAACTTTGCATGTAAAAATAATAGAAAATTAATGTTATAAGTAGAGGAGGACCCCCCCCCCCCTCCCCGATAGAATGTTCTATCGTTAAAGTGATGTAATTTCCTACGGCGGGCCTGTCATGAGACGCAGTTAGATTATTCTAACTACCCTTCCCCCTCCCACTTTCCAGGATTTCACGTGTTTTATGACTGAAATTAGTATATATTATATATTGCATACATTTCATCAGGATCTTTAGTCCGTGTTTCAATAGTCAGATTTATAATAAAATATCAGAAGTTACTTGTTCAATATCAATGTAGTACATTCAGCGATAACAGTTCTGCCACGATGAACGTCTAGGTATGTCGGACTGACACCTCTGGATTTTGAAAATGTCCATCTCTTTGATTGGCGAGTAAAATTTATCCCAGCCTGTACTTATAAGTGAGAGTCCACTGACAGATTTCCAGCTGACTACTCACAAATTTTATACAGTTTCAAATACAAGTATAACCATAAAGAAATTCATCGTCACAAACCATCTTTAAACTGACATTTACACATACAATTGTTTTGAAAATAAAATAACTTATAATTGAACGCCCTGAATTTATAGTCGGCAAGAGTGTGTACCTGTAAATACAGCCATTTGGGGTAAAATATTTGGAGTTTTACTCAAATTATTTTGTAAATTTGTGGCGAAAAGGGGGGATCTAAATCTGTCATTGCAATTTCTGTTATGACACGATACGTGCCTATATATAATCACTTACATTTCAAGGGGGCTAAAACAAATAAAAGAGGGAAGATACAGAGACGTCAAAAGCATTCTATTGGGGGTTAAACTTACCTTCCCTCAGAAAGTACATTTGAGAATATAACACACACACACACACACACACACACACACACACACACACACACACACACACACACACACAATGAGAGCGTTGATTTCCTAATTTAATTGATTTTTTTTTTGGAGAGGGGGGGGGGCATGTTATGCAAGATCTTTGCACATGTCGATCCTCGTAAAAACCCGAGCTTTGAGTTGATGAGATACCATCATCTCTTGAGAATCAGAAGTTCTGTTCTGATTTCATACAAAATAATTATGTCAGTCGTTATTGGAGACATATGTAAACAAATGAATGTCTGCGTGATTTCCAATTCAGTTTTTAACACCCCCCCCCAAAAAAAAATCACAGCCGACTCGATCAAGAAATTCCTTTTTGTTTCCATTAACATTTTCTTACTCTCTCGTACAAATTATTTTTAACACCCCCCCCCCGAAAAATCACAGCCGACTCGATCAAGAAATTCGTTTTTGTTTCCATTAACATTTTCTTACTCTCTCGTACAAATTATTTCAACTGTTTACGATTTTGAACAACACCCATACTAATATAACTTTTATAATATATGCGCAGCCTGAGTGTGTTACTACCCGGAAGTTGTCATATTCACACTAAATGTAAGAATACAAAGAGAGATAACTCACGTTTTCGGAAAGGCCTATATCTTGATCAGGTAAACTGAGTTATCCGCAGTCAAAATCAGTGTGCCAAGAACGGTCTAACAATCGGTATGAAACACGTCAGACAGCATTTGACCCAATGATAGGTTGTATTGGCAAACTAGATCAATTTTTATTATTCTGTTTAACGTGAAACAGAATAATAAAAATAGATAAAAACTTGTTGAAATGACAAAATTTAAATATTAACAGTTTTAAAAAAACTGCTAATTCATAAATATGTATAGATTAATTGTGGACATTAGGGAAACCAATGTATAATAGACATCCAGTAGGGAAAATTCCAGCATAGGAGTTATTGCCCTTGACAACAATTTTTAAATCATAAATAATTGATTATCTATGAAAATATAAACTTTTTCAGTAATAATAGTTTACCAGATTTTTATTATATCCAGTGAATAAAATTCCTCAAAAAGATATATTTCTATCATGCGCAAAGCTTAATTTCGTTGGTTATTAATTAAATTGAACTATACTGAGTGGAAATTGATAAAGTTTTCCCCACTTTTAACCAATTAATATTGATAAGTCACATGAGGATGGAGATACCTTAACAAAGTAATTTTTGGATGACTGATCGCTAGATATGAATATTTTTGTTTTCCATTTATGGTGAAGAAGCAATTAACTGTCCATGATGTCAAAAAGTCTAGTCTTTAATTTATCGTGAGGAATGGTCGTGTAAAGTGTTGAAAAGTCATAGGTTTTGATGTTATTGATTTGAGAAAAGTTAAGCGATTTCAAGTTTACTAAAAATGTACTAAAAAGTTTACTAAAGTGTGAAATGTGTACGGACTGACAGACGGACAAAATGTGATCAGAAAAGCTCACTTGATCCTTCAGCTCAGGTGAGCTAAAAAGCAAAGTAATATGTACGTAATAAGCATAAAAAGAATATCAAAATGCATTAGTGTCACTTGTCCCCTATGAAACCCAAATAATTTGCATGACTATTCTCTGCTAAGAGTGGGGACGAACGGACTCGGGCCAAATGCAAATATAAGACGAATGGACACGATACCCGAATATTTTTTGGATTTGATGCGATCGGAAAAGACTTAAGAGTGACGTGGCACTTCGAATTAAATATGTCGACGGTAACGATACTTTATTCAGCTACCCTTTCCTGTCTTATATTGTCAGGTTTTTATATTGTAATTCATATTTAAACGTGTACTTGTGTCATTACATTTCTTGGAACCAACCGAATTTACTCTGTTACATTCCGACGACATAAGAGTGTGTTCTCTGTTACTTAGCAGTGACTGTTGACGCTGTGTGTGTGTGTGTGTGTGTGTGTGTGTGTGTGTGTGTATCGTTTAGATCCTAGGGGTAAACGTAAGGTTGGGTGTTATAATTGTTTGTTTGTGCTTTATATATATATATATATATATATATATATATAATATATAATATATATAATATATATATGTATATAGCACTATTCATATGTATACACAAATATTTATTGGCACAAACACAATTACAATAATTGGGAGAAAGGCCTATTGAACATCATTGAATAATGTTTACATCAATTTTATGTAGTTTTAAGTAATTGACTTCTATATTCAAAATAGTCTCTAATGAATTTCACTGTAATCTTTAAGACGTTAAATATATCACTGTTTAAATATACCTGTAACATATACATGTATAGCACGTACGTGGGTTCAATTTTTCCACGGATAATAATTTTTCTTTAACATTTCCTACGTTTCTAAATGATAATTGATTGCATTAAACTTATATAGTTCTAAACGATGATAATCAATTTGAATCAAACACTATGATTATTTCCTTATTGATTTATTATATGATTTTTCTCTAACTATTCCTTGCCTAGTCTAATCACTAGGCTAGTGTTTCAACCTCTGGTCTGTTTCAGACGCTGTTTCAAACTACAAGTCCCTTTATTTATTTAAGCTTTTGCTCCTGGGCTATCTTCTGAAGGAATATAATGTCTCAAATGGTCCACCCGCAGTAATTTGAAGTCCCACATATGAGACAATAAACCTTACCTAAATTTTGGATTCGAGATGTGATCTTCTCTCTTCTCCGTCTACCAGCAGACTAACTCAGATACGCAGAAATGCCTTCTATTTATACCTCCACTCAATTCTGCTGAATCATATTCAAGTCTCCAAAATGTTTGAGACAATGTACAACATACTTGTAAGGAATAGAATCATTAACAAGACTTGATTGACCCTGATTGCCTCATTTACATAATCAAAGGAATTTTCATTACATTACCCACGTTTCCGAAATATATGTGACCCTGCATATGGAACAAAGAAACAAACAATTTAAAAAAAAATCATTATTATTATAGTTATCCTTAAGTAAACTACAATGTTTCAATTGTAAACAGTTTTCTGTCTGTGTCAGAGTCTTAAAATCATTGTCATTTATTCTGTATGCAACTTTCGTTTCTTGAGGACTTTCTTTTGTCCCTCAGTAGACTGATTCTCAGTCTGAGTACTAGAAGACTTGTATGTCTTTCCAAAACTGAAATTCTGTATGGATGCATGCTGTGTATGTCCCGCTGCTTTGGGTTGACACCACTGGTGTAGTTTCCACCTGAGACCTGTCTTTTCTTTCATAAAGTTCATATGAATGTTCTATCTGAGCATTAATCGTAGTTAGGTCCTCCTCCTTTTGCCTCATAGTTTTCCTCTGCATCATGTTCTATTTTACGCCCAGACCCTCCAATGCCTGAGTATCTCACAGTCCCAGGTGTTGATTGTGCCCTATGTTCTTTAATTCTCATACGTTCATTAGAAAGTTCCTTAATTTTCTCTTCTAGAAAACTTATTTCTTCGTCAGTATTGTCCATGGTTTCCTATTATTTAAATATTACAAAGTTTCCAAACGTCTTGTTTCAGACAGTGAAAGTAAATGTGAATAAGCAAACTATAATTTTTTAAGTAGAACTATAATCGTTCGAATGTTACACACTATTCAAACAAAAACAGACAATTTTACAAATGGGTTGCTTTTTTTTCTTCTTCTTCTTTTTTTTTTTTTTATAATTTATTCGATTTTTGTCACATATATACATACATATACTACCCTCTCACACTGATTCATTCATTCATTAATAGAATAATTAAATCTGTGGTTACTTGCTGTACAAAAAAAAAACCCCCAAAAAACCCCAGAAAAAAAACAGAAAAAAAAGAAGAAAAAAACGACAAACACAAGTGAAAAGTAGCTAATAAAAGACAAATCAATCAAAAATAAACTTCCATCTGGTCCACATTTTATCAAAGCTGTACAGTTTAAACTTTTGGATTGCAACATATTTTTCCACATGGTATTTAAACCATGACATAATAATCCAACCAAGTTTGGTTCTTTATTCTGCATTAAACAAGTAAATATGTATTGTTTGACATTTAGGATTATAAAATTAATAACTGTGTTATTAAAAGACAATGGAAATTCACCTAATATGATATTGGACACATTAAAACCAACTCTTTCTGAAGTCTTTCTGTATATATGAAGACTCAACTCACTCCACAATGTTTGGATTATATCACATGAAGTAAAAATATGTATCATTGTTTCTACATTTTTTGTACAAAATCTACTGCAGTCACATGTTTTAACATTAATTTTCTTAAGATAATACCCAACAGGAAGGATTCTATGTAAAATTCTAAACTGTAGCCATTGAGCTGAAGAATCAGTTGTTGTTTTGAAACAAATCTTAAACACACTTTGCACAGAAAAATCATCTACTCCATGTGGAATTAATTCAGCCTTCCACTTGCCTACAGAAGTTGGGATATCCTCTTTTTCATTCAAAAGATTGTGAATGATTTTGGAGCATTTTTCATGCAACAAAACAGGTTAAAAAAATATTGGCAAACATGGATTAAGGATTCTTTTGGTTGAATGTCTATCAATAGACAAAGTTTTTAAGTATTTTGAAATTACTTTTATAATGCTATTATATTTCATTACACACTTTTTCGAGATTGTAAGTGGTTTGAAATTTATCTAAGGTTAAGAAATTACAATCATCATAAAAAAAATCTTGAATAACTTTAACTTCTTTCTCATGCCAGACTTTGATAAAAACTGGTTTACCAGCTATTTTTATATTAGAATTATACCACACTGGAATATTTTGAAAATTGCTTTTTAAATTTGGAGGATTCTGTCTAATTTTCACATAGGAAAGCCAAGAATTCAAAACATCCTTCCAAAATGTATTATTTTCTTTAAGTAAGCATTCTACAATAAAACTGTCACCAAAGTCATATAATTTCTTTGAGATATCTTTTCCATAGACTGCAAAAAATATATTCATCCACAGTTTACAAGATTTTGTAAGTCTCTTAATCCATGACCATTTCAGGGATATAATAAAGTTGTTTATATCTACCATTTTTATACCCCCTGATAGTCTTGTGTTATCACAGACCTCTTGACTTTATCTATACTAGATTTCCATAGGAATCCATACATTATTTTACATAGATATGAAATTGTCTCCCTTTATGGCATAGGAAGTGATCTAAACAGATGATTTAATTTTGGGATTAGCAGAGTTTTAATGACTGTAATTCGACAAATAGGAGTGAGAATTCTTCTATTCCACTGCTCAATAAGTGCAGTAATTTTTGGAATTTGGAGTCCAAAGTTTATGTCATCAATTTCACTAAGATCAACAGAGAATAGAATACCTAATAGATTAAATTTTTAAGGTTGTAGATCCCCAATCCAATTTCCATCTTGTATGATGAAAGACTTGATCTGAATTTTTTTTAGAACCAATCCAAATGATTTTTGTTTTAGAAGTATTAATCTTTAGACCAGAAAAGCTAGAGAAAAATTTGATGGTATTTTTAATAAAAGCTTCAAATAGGGATTCAGGTGAACGAACCATCAAGGGCTAGTGAAGTATCATCAGATTCTGCATTTTGTGATATTTTATGTTCTGTGTTTTCTATACATATGCCTTTAATATTATTGTTTTGTATTATCAATATTGCAAGAATTTCAGCACACATGAGAAATAAATATGGTGCTATAGGGTCCCCTTGTCTACACCCCCTTTGTATGTCAAACTGTGCTGATAAATATCCCCTCTGGAAAATTGTGCATTTTGACGTCACATTTAGCCTCGACTTATTTCTCTTTTTCAAAGCAAACAATTATAAACAATAATAATACATTCCGTATGCAATGAAAAAGGCCGTTAACACTAAACAAAATTAACCAATAAATTGAAAATCGTAAAAAAGTAACCGTAATTTTATCGTATATTCTTATTCAAAGAAACTCATGAACTCGTTCATCTATTTAGTCGTATTACGGTTTTATATGTATTTATTTGCTAAAACCTGTTACAATGATAATTATATTATTCACTTTGAGCAAATTGGGTGTTTAAATTACGAATTGCATGTCAGAGTCTTCTGTTATTGGCATTCAAAATAAAAAACGAATAACTGTTGAAGCAGGTAATGAAAAAATAAATGGCGACACCCATATGGATCACGAAAATTTCGGTGAACATATATAGAGATTATCTCTTTTTCTTTTGCTGATTTTAACTTTTTTCTTTTATATACGTATTACCTTTAGAGCCTTGCTTTGCGGGACGGGCCTTCGGCCCGTCCGAGCTTTGCTCGGTATAAACAAACTTTGCTGTGTCTAGATATAGACCATCTTATACTTAATCCATCTATGTGTTCTTCATCTTCTTTCAACTATAGTCCATCTGGACATGTCATTACTGATGTTGATATAGTTGAAAATGAGGACCTCAAATCACTTATTATAAAAGGTGAAAGGTGAAGATAACGAACAGTGATCAATCTCATAACTCCTACAAGCAATACAAAATAGATAGTTGGGCAAACACGGACCCCTGGACACACCAGAGGTGGGATCAGGTGCCTAGGAGGAGTAAACATCCCCTGTCGATCGGTCACACCCGCTATGAGCCCGGCTATATCTTGATCAGGTAAACTGAGTTATCCGCAGTCAAAATCAGTGTGCCAAGAACGGTCTAACAATCGGTATGAAACACGTCAGACAGCATTTGACCCAATGATAGGTTGTATTGGCAAACTAGATCGATTTTTATTATTCTGTTTAACGTTAAACAGAATAATGAAAATAGATAAAAACTTGTTGAAATGACAAAATTTAAATATTAACAGTTTTAAAAAAACTGCTAATTCATAAATATCTATAGATTAATTGTGGACATTAGGGAAACCAATGTATAATAGACATCCAGTAGAGGAAATTCCAGCATAGGAGTTATTGCCCTTGACAACAATTTTTAAATCATAAATAATTGATTATCTTTGAAAAATATAAACTTTTTCAGTAATAATAGTTTACCAGATTTTTTATTATATCCAGTGAATAAAAAAAACGGAAGTATATTTTAACATCAGAAAATCACAAATTTTCGTTATACAGAATAATTAAAGCTGTATGGTCCGAATTACAATATTTTTTCCCATCTCGTAAAAACGCTATTAAATCATCACACATATGTAGTTATGAGGCTGTACGACATATAAATTATTTCACCTGTTTTAATCCAAATTATTTGATTTTAAATTGATGATTACAAATAACCGTGTCACTGCCATTTCAAGTGACAGTCACGTGACCAGTTCAAACTTTCAGATCATCGGTGGTCTTATCTGTGTAAAGCTGTGTATTTTGTTATAACAGTACCGTACCATAAGTTTATAGAAATAAAAATATCAAATACCTCTTAGTAATTCGTTGTTTTAAGCTCTTTCAGCCTTAAAACTAGACAGTTGC